>NW_007252109.1:83330-213238 GCF_000164805.1 Carlito syrichta
TTCACGTCACCGTCTTCTTTAATTCTGTTATTCAGGGGTAAAGGGATTCTGTTTGTTCAATCTCCTATTCTTTATGTATGTCCTCTTACTTTATTCAATTCTGAAGTTGCACTGTAGGTTGGAGGTGGTCCTTTTTGCAGTTTTGAGATGTACTTAAGGGGAGAGCTGTGATTCAAAATCTGTCTGCAGGTCCTGGTATTTGCTTACAGGCATGTGGATAATGTGGAACCCACTTCCCACTGTCCTGGAATCTGTCTGTGCAGTGGGGCTGTAGGTTTACTCCCTGGAATAAAATGTGGTTAGCAGAGGGGAGAGAATGGAGCAGATAGTGGGTTGAAGAGGGGAGTGGAGAGATAGAGGAGTAAGGGGGGAAACAAACGAGTGTGCCAACAAATAGAGAGAGACGCCTATACTGAAACAGATAAAAACAATAGACCACAGCTACAGTCGAACCAACTTTCATACAAACAAAAATAAAACATATAGTGATGCTAATATACAAGCTAACCAACCACCTTGTTAGTGTGCTGTTCCTCTATACAAAGATATGGTTTACAGAGAGAAGAAAAGAGAAGAAAAGGAAAAGGAAAAAAGGAACAATACAGTAGGAATAGAAGTAAGTCATTAAACTGATAGAATCAATGAAGCATACTCTGAGACCTTTCGTTTAAGTCCAAGGTCCTTTCAGGGCTGATTTCTAGTGATCTTTTCAAGCTGGTAAATTAGTTTGCAGTTAGAGTCAATTGCCCCTGATCTGCTGTGAAGGACACTTCAGATTAACCTTCCTTCAACAGTTTGGCCTATGTCTTTATCAAGCTTGTTTCTCCCGTTTTGTTGTTGTTACCTTGAATCACCAGCAGGTGGTGCTATCTCATTTGCTCGCCCCAGGGGGGGTGGGGCCGGACAGGAACAAGATGGCTGCCTGCCTCTGAGCAGGCAACAGGAGCCCCACGCCCGGCAGGCAGGACAGTCTCGGACGCAGGATAGGTGGCAGCGATCCCAGCAGATCTTCCCTGAAGCGGTTCGTTGTGGATCTCCTCAGGCCGCGTGGTGCGATATGCTACCCCTCCCAGAGGCCATGGTGGCGACGGAAGCGGCAGTGGCAGTGCGGGGAGAGGCGGCGGCGGTGGCGGCAAGACTGTTTGGAATGCAGTCAAAACTGTCCAGTCGTTCCAATGGCAGCGGCCGAGCTCTGTCTGTAGAGCAGGCTGCGATGCTGGGGTCTTCAGCCCCCCGGGGCGAGAGTCAGAGACCCACTGCAGATCTCCCTTGCAGAGGGCTTCAGACGCCGGGTTGCCCTGTCGCCATGTTGCCACGTCCCCCCCTGGATAATCTTTTTAAGATGTTATGTGATCATTGTAAAAACTTGCAAAACTAATATTTAGTTCTACTGAAAACTTGTTATCTAACATAGTTTAAAATTGAAGAATGAAACAGAAATGGACTTATTGGTTCATTCATTCATTTAGATATTTATTCATTTTCCAACAACTATTTATTAACTGCCTATGTGCCAGGCAGAATGGCACTCCCAGTGTCCCCAACACAGGGGTAAACTAGATAGATAGTTTTTAGATTCTAGTTGGTGAGATAGACATTAAAACAAACAAGCAAACAAATTAAGGATTTAATAAGTGTTAAGACAGCAACCATAGAACATTCTCTGAAGAGGTAATATTTGAGTTAAGACTTGAAACATAAAAATAACCTAATCACAGGAAGAACTATGGGAAAGAGTTTTCCAGGCAGGGAAATATACAGGTCTAAAGGCCGTGAAGTATAATAAGCTTGTTGCTTTTCAGGAATGAAAAAAAATGTCAATAGCTTGAAATGGATGTAGGAAATAGTGGTAGAAAATGAGACTAGAAAGGCAAATCCAAGATGGCTTTATGGATCATGATAAAGAATATGCATTTTATTCTGAGAATAATGAATAGCTATGGGAATGTCACAGATACACAGAATGGGTGATATGATCTAATTTAAATTTTTAAAAAGAAAAATAGTTACTCAGTTGCGATGTGGAGAATGGATTTTTGAAAGTAAGAATAAGCCGGGCTCAGTGGCTCAGCCTATAATCCTGCTCCTTTGGGAGGCTGAGGTGAGTGGATTGCCTGAGCCCGCGGGTTCGAGACCTGCCTGGGCAGCGAGACCTCATCTCTACAATAAATCAAAAACTCAGCCAGGCGTGGTAGCGCATGCCTGTAATTCTGGCTACTTGGAAGGCTGAGGCGGAAGGATCACCGGAGCCCAGCAGGTTGAGGCTGCGGTGGCCAGGAGCGGCCACTCCACTCCAGTCTGGGAGTCAGAGTGAGACTCCAACTCAAAAAAAAAAGAAAGTAAGAATAGAAGTCAGGGTGACTTAAGAGGCTATTGCTGCAGTCCAGGTGAAAAATTATAGGAGTTTGCACTGGAGTGGCAGTGGAAATAAAGACAGTTGGATGCTTTTGAGATATATTTTGAAGATACAACCTATGAGATGTTCTGATGAAGCAAAGAAAACAGAAAAATCAGTGAAGCCTTCTCTAATTTTGACTAGACCAATAAGGCATCTGGTAGTACATTTAATGAAAGACGGAAAAGTCAGCATAAGGCAATGTGGGGAGTGGACAGAGGCACATAAAGAGGTTTGTTTACACTGTTCAGTTTGAAAAACTTATTTAGACATACAAGTGAAGATAGAAGGGGGGACACAAAAGGCCAGAATTTATTTATAAAAATCGTGTATTTATTCTTACATGTTTAAACTTCAGTCATCTTCAAAGTACTCTCCTTTTGACATAATACACCTATCAAGATGCTTTTTCCATTGCTCGAAACGGTTTTTGAACTCATCAATTCTGATACCTCTTAATGCTTCTGCTATTTTTTGTTTCATATCAGCAAACTGTTTCCCTCTGAGAACTTTTTCCGTCTGGGGAAACAAGAAAAAGTCCCTTGGAGTGGGTGAATAAGAAGGATAAGACACAGGGGTCATGCCATTTTTGGCCAAAAACATTGGAATGCTCATCGTGGTGTGGGCAGGGTACATTGAACTGCCGCATATTGTTGTATAAATCACTCATCATGAAATGGGGCAAATGTGTCAGAAAAAAATCTCCAAAAAAAAAAAGAAAGAAAATTTCACTGAAGCAGAACACAGCCTCTCACAACAATACTAACTGGTACACTGATGCCGATGGGTTCCTAGAACACTTACCTATTGAGGAAAGCCTGTACTTCCAGGGGTCCCCCAACAGATACTTCTGTTTTCTAGGAGTTCCAACTTGTATATAAGACCAGATATTAATGTGAAACACATCAGCATATACATGGTATTTAAAGTTATAAGATTAAATGAACTAATCAAGGGAGAAACATGGATAAAAAATAGAAGTGAGGCCCCAAGGATGCCATCATTTAAATCAAGTAGAATGGGAGGAATCAGAAAGACATTAAGAAAGAGTGATTAGAGGTGGGAGGGTGACTAGGCAAGCATGGTGCCGAAGAAGCCATGGGCTGTGTTCTACTTTGTGCAACTCTGCTAAGAGGTTAGAGAAGGACGAAGACAGAAAGTGTCAAGTTTTACTGCATCAAAAAAAGAGATGTTACTTTGATGCAAATTAGGGCCACCTGTGAAGCATGAATAAATTACTGAAAAAAATGGTCATAATAAAATATGCAAGGGAAGGAGACATACGGATTTTGATGAACCTTCTAAAAATGGCATCCTACATAGACACTCTTGATTTTTTTTTCCTCTGGAAGAATGATGCCTGGAGTTAGCAGGTACATTTAAGGAGGGATCTTTACGTTTGCAAATGAATATATAGGGCATGCTGTTGCCTTTAGAGAAGGTTAATTTTCTGTTGACTTGTTCTAAATATAGAGAGAAAGGTAGTTGCTAGGAGGAATAAGGGCATTTAAAAATAAATTTTCTCTGAATACTTTTGCGCAATAAAGGTTATTTGTAATAAGGCGATGAAAGTAAAGAATTAGTTCCTAACTGAGGAGAAAATCAGCAACGTCGTTCAGAATGATGCGAGAAGACAAATGGAAACATGCCCTGATAACTGGCTGATGAAATTCCATGTGAAGAAATGTCAAATAATGAAGACAGGGTCAAAGTTCCAGAAAAAGGAACTATATAAAACCTATGAGCATTAAGAGGGAGAGAATTCTGTGGGATTAGAAAAATAAATTCCCACGTCTCCAGTACATATTGAGAATAAACAGTTTAAAGAAAAGACTGGGAACCAGAAAGAGTCTGAATGAATGTAAATGGAAAGGAAGTTCTGTACATCTCCATACGGGATTAAGGAGGTTACATCTAAATTGTGGTTCGCTTTTTCTTGTCGCCCTATGATAAAAGTGTGTCGAGATAGTGAGGGATGAAAAAGGAGCTTGAGGTCTGTGAAGTATTCAGTCAGGTCAGAGAAAGTGCAGCATCCCCTGATAGGTTGGATCCGGGCAGCCTGTAAGTGAGCAATGCCAGATGATGACATCATTCACAGTGGAGCATTCCCGTGGTCTTTTGAAATTTTCTGTGTGAAGAAGGGGCAAAGGATCATATAATTATAAAGCCTGAGGTAGAAGGCAGAGGTAGTTGGTTTGGATAACGATTGCCTGACCCTTTTGGCACTTTTGTGGTACTTTATTTTAATCTGCCTCCTCATCACCCCACCTCTACCTGGAGATTTTAGCATATACTATTCTTTGTTACTGTGTTCATCTATGCTATAGCTATTCAATTCTGTTGTTACGTTTCTTGAAGATGGGAAAACCTGCTTTGGTCATGTTAATGTCCACACAGTTACAGTATAGGATTTTATGTGTAGGAGAAAATTAGCAGAATTTGTAGGTTCATCCTCAACCAAGATAGGAGAGGCTTTTCACTGGCAAGGTTTTTCAACAGCCTGAAAGAAGCCATTTGAGGTTTTGAATGTGCTGAATCTACATTTTTTGGACACTAAAAAAACACGGGGTCAGTCTATTTTAGTCACTACTCAAGATGTAGTCATTATTATGAGACATGTGTTTAAAAACATATTTTCTAACGTTTCTCTTTGAATAGCCACTTCAGAGGTGTGTGTCATTGTGGCTAACCAGTATTAGTATGACTGATGATTACTGTTATTTCGTGTGTGTCCTTATATGACTATGGGAAGGTCCACAGACAGCCTAATTAATGTATTTAAAAAAATAATTCCTTCAAAGACAAGAAAGAACTTGTTCAAAATTACAAAGAAATGATCTCCGAAAACAAATACCAGCATTGCATTTTTAAGCTCACTTAAATGTACATACATGGGACTGTGCCCTACAAAGTAACCATTTATTGTACTTTCCAAGTGCTTGTTGCCAGAGTTGCTGTTCTGTTCATTATATCATTTAATACTCAAAGAAATTTCAAGTTATTATTCTCAGTCAACAGATGAAGAAACTGAGGCTCAGGGAGGTTAAGTTCCTCAGGATAATATTATGAGTTAGGTAAAGAGCTGACATCAGCAGTCAGGTTTCCTGATCCCAAACCACATACTCTTTTTATTAAACTGTACTAATTTTCCTTGTAGTAAGGTATTTGTAAATCCTCACTGAATTCAGCAATCCAAATTTAAATCAGTATGTGAACCAAATGCAGCCAGAATGCAACTTTGTCTTGTCTCTCTTTATTTCTCTAAAGTGCATGCAGGAGTAGGGGACTCTGTTTCCTAACGCAGAATTTTTCAATCAATATTAGGTCACAGATAACCCTAAAATCACATGAAATTACAAAACAGTCAATTGAGAAACCAGCACATTTAGACTGAGATAATCATTAGAACTTCAATTTTCATTTGGAGGTTGGACCATCCCAGCCCATCCTACTGTTAAGGCCTATGTTGAGCAATCACTCAACAACCAGAAAGAGGTGTATTGGGGTCCATTTCTCTTCTCCCCAAGTTTTTATTCAGTCAGTGACTAGGACTGCAGTACAATGACCCCTCTCTACCCAGATGCTGGTTCTCAGATGATCCTTTCCATGCCCAGTTTCTCCTGACTCCCATTCCTTCCAATCATCCTCTTGAGTTGGAGTTAAACAGCTCTTGGCCTTCTCTCTTCTATGTGATCCACAAGAAAAACTCACATACTCCTTGCCCCACCATGGATGAGAGATTGCTTCCTTCCTAAGTGCAATGTAATCTAGTCTCTCTGTCCTGCCACAGACAATTTAAGCCTTCTCAGACATGAATAAACCTCCAATCCAAGATGGGCCTGCATTCCCAAGAACATACTTCAGACTCTCCATCTGCTCTATACCTGAGGCAGAGTAACTAGCAACAACCCACTCCCAGACCCACCTCCCCCACCCCTCAACAAATACCCTTAATTTGAAAGGGACTCACCCACATAGTGGAGAATAGCAGTTCTCGTAAAATCGCACAACTCTTGCCCTGTATACTCCGATCTTCCTTTTATGGCCTTGTTTGGAAGAAGGCTTGGTGGGGCTGATTCTCCATCATTTCCTTTGTGAATTCTCCATTTCGGTGCAGCCCTTCATTTTGAAATTTAAAATTGTATTTTGGCACTTCAGTTGAAATGTTAGTTTTAGCATCCTGTTCTACAGAGAATGTTTGTATTTTATTCCAGAATGAGCTACTTTAATAGGAAAGGGATGTTGACCTGTTGACATTGAAGTAGAATTTAATTTAAAAGAAGTTAATAGTTGTCTTCATGGGATTATCACCTCTGAGATTTGACAGAGAAACCAGAGCAGCAATTGAATTGAAAAGGGCCTTGTAATTACATTTCATTTGGTCAGTTACTAAAATCTGTACAATAACTTGTTGACTCGTGTCCATATTACAGATACAAAAGGGGTAATTTAGTCGAGTTTGTAAACTACACTACTGTGCTTTTAGAAGCTGTAGGCAACTTTATAAAGATACAACTCATACTTTTATATCTTCTAAAGAGGTGCCATTTTTTGGTATGGCAAGGTAGGATTGAAGAAGGCAACAAAATGTCTGGAAAAAGGTACAGAATTTTCTTTCTTACTTAAAGAGTAAGTTGCAAGGCTTATTTCTAAGAATATAAAACTAGGAAACAAGGTGCACTAACCTCTTCTTGCTTTACATAAATCCGAAGCACATTGAAAGTTTGCATATATCTTTGGTGGAAAGTATTCTGTGATGAAACAAGATGTTATCTGTTTTATTGTGGAATAAAGTAAACCTCAGTTTCTGCAAATAATGAAATTATATATATGTGTATACATATATGTATGCACACATATAATTTGTTCAACTGTTGTAAACACATGGGGTTAATTTGAAAGACAACTGGAATTTGGGTTTTCTTGTTCCACATATGGAATCTACGATTGGATTTCTATGCTGAGTTCAATGGAGACCCATCAACTTAGATTTGGGGGTTTTGAGTGGTGCCATCAACCACCAACCCAATCAACTAAAGAATATTAAACACAAATCATGAGTTTGTCACTAAGATATCTGGAGAAAGGGGACAGAAATAATTTTAGGGAACAGTAGCAGTTATAATATGTTCTCTCTGGAAATGCGAACATAAATTATATTATGATTTATTTCAAATTATATTTCTGAGAACACTAGAGTTCTCCAGAGGTTACATGGAAGTTTCTTTTCTTTTTTCTTGCTTTTATGACAGAAACAGAATTAAAACATATGCTAATTCTTTCCTATGTTTATTGAAAATAACATACCTTCTTTTCTTACACTGTGTTAGCAGCCCACTGAAGCAGCATGCACGATTTTCCTGACTTTGTAGTTTATAAAATACCTGAGAGAATTTTATTTTATTTTATTTTATTTTAGATTCAGGGGCAGACATGCGTGTATGTTACATGGACATACTGTACAGTGGTGAGGACTGGGTCTCAGGTGGCCGGCCCATTCTCCAGATGGTAAACACTATGCCCGGAAGGTAGTTTCTGGACCCTAATCTCCTTTTTTCACCACCCCCCCGCCTTATAGGTGTCCCCAGTGTCTGTTATTTCCATCTTTGTGACCATTTATCTCCCACATATGAGTGAGAACATACAGTTCGCAGTTTGGTTTTATGCTTCTGAGTCAGTTCACTTAGGATGATGATCTCCAGCTCCATCCGTGTTGCTGCAAAGGACATGATTTCATCCCTTTTTATAGCTGTGTAGTATTCCGGTGTGTGTGTGTGTGTGTGTGTGTGTGTGTGTGTGTATCTCACATTTTCAATATCCACTAATCAGTTGATGGGCATTTAGACTGATTCCACATCTTTGCAATTGTGAGTTGTGCTGCAATGAACATGCAAGTAAAAGTGTCTCTTTTATATAATGACCTCTGTTCCGTAGGGTAGATACCTAGTAGTGGGATTGCTGGATTAAATGGTAGATCTATTTTTAGTTCTTGGATAATCTCCATACCACTTTACATAGAGGCTGTACTAATTTACACTCCCACCAACAGTGTATAAGAGTTCCCTTTTCTCTACATCTGTGCCGGTGTCTATTTTTTTTTTTTTTTTGAGTTGGAGTCTTACTCTGTCACCCAGACTGGAGTGCAGTGGCTGCTCCCGGCCACTGCAGCTTCGACCTGCTGGGCTCCAGCGATCCTTCCTCCTCAGCCTTCCAAGTAGCCGGAATTATAGGCATGCGCTAGCACGCCTGGCTGATTTTTTGATTTATTGTAGAGATGAGGTCTCGCTGCCCAGGCGGGTCTCGAACCCGTAGGCTCAGGAAATCCACTCACCTCAGCCTCCCAAAGGCGCGGGATTACAGGCTGAGCCACCAAACCTGGTTCCAGCATCTATTTTTTAATTTTAAATTTTTAATAATGGCCATTCTGACTGGTGTAAGGTGGCATCTCATTGTGGTTTTAATTTGCATTTCCCTGATTATCAGTGATGTTGTGCATTTTTTCATACGTTTGTTGGTCATTTGTATACCTTCTTTTAAGTGATGTCTGTTTATGTCCTTTGTCCACTTTCCAGTGTGGTTATTTGCTTTTTTCTTGTTGATTTGCTTAAGTTCTTTGTAGATTCTGGATATTTTGTCAGATGCATGGTTTGTGAACACCTTCTCCCATTCTGGAGGTTGCCTACTTGTTTGGTTGAATATTTTTTTACTGTTTAGAAACTTTTAAAGTTTTAACTAAGTCCCACTTATTTATTTTTGTTTTAGTTGCATTTGCTTTTGGGGTTTTAGCCATAAATTCTTTGTCTAGGTCAATGTCCACGAGAATTTTTCCTAGGTTTTCTTCTAGAATTTTTATAGCTTCAGGTCTGACATTTAAGTCTTTAATCCATCTTGAGTTAACTTTTATATATGGGGAGAGGTAGGGATCAAGTTTCATTTTTCTGCATGTAGCAATTCAATTTTCCCAGCACCATTTGTTAAATAGGGCATCCTTTCTCCCAATGTATGTTTTTGTCTGCTTTGTCAAAGATCAGTTGGCTGTAGGTATTGGGGTTTATTTCTGAATCTCTTTTCTTTTCCATGGGTCCATGCATCTGCTCTTATACCAGTACCATGCTGTTTTGGTTACTACAGCCTTTGTAGTATAATTTGAAGTTTTGCTTAGGATTATTTTGGCTAATCTGGTTATTTTTGGCTCCATATGAATTTAGGTTTACTTTTTCTAATTCTGTGAAAAATGATGTTTGATAGTGATTGTATTGACTCTGTAGATTAGGTAATATGGTCATTTTAATGATGTTGATTCTTCCAATCCATGAGCATGTGATGTGCCTCCATTTGTTTGTGTCCTCTGCAATTACTTTTGCTGGAGTTTTGTAATTCTCCTTGTAGAGATCTTTTACCTTCTTGGTTAAATATATTCCTAGGTATTTTAGCTTTTTGGTAACTCATGTAAATGGAATTGAGTTCTTGATTTGATTCTCAGCTTGGTTGCTCTTGGTGTATAGCACTGCTACTGACTGATTTGTGTGTGTTGATTTTGTATCCTGAAACTTTACTGAATTCATTTAGCAAGTACAGGCGTTTTTAGGAGGAGTCTTTAAGGTTCTCTAGGTATAAGATCATACCATCAGCATACAGAGATAGTTTGATTTCTTCTTTTCCAATTTGGATACCCTTAATTTCTTTTTCTTGCCTGGTTGCTCTGGGCTGGCTAGGACTTCCAGTACTATGCTGAATAGTAGTGGTGAAAGTGGGCATCCTTGCCTTGTTCCAGGTCTGAGGGGGGCTGTGTTCAACATTTCTCCATTCACAATGGCATTGGTTGTGGATTTGTCACATACAGCTTTTATTATTTTGAGGAACGTTCCCTCTATGCCAATTTTGCTGAGGGTTTTTATAATGAAGGGATGCTAGAGTTTATCAAGCACTTGTTCTGCATTTATGTAAATGATCATATGATTTTTGCTTTTAATTCTGTTTATGTAGTGGATTACATTTATTGACTTGCATATGTTGAACCACCTTTGCATCCTTGAGATAAAGCCCACCTTGCTTTGGTGGATTTAAAAAAATTTTTTTTATGTGCTGTTGAACTCAATTTGCTAATATTTTGTTGAGGATTTTTGCATCTTTGTTCACAGGGATATTAGTCTGTAGCTTTCGTTTTTTGTTGTGTGTTTTCTTGGCTTTGGTATCAGAGAGATACTGGCCTTGTAGAATGAGCTAGAGAGGATTCCTTCCTCTTCAATCTTGTGGAATAGCTTCAGTAAAAATGATACCAGTTCTTTTTTGAGGGTCTGGTAAAATTCAGCTATAAGTCTATCAGGTCCTAGACTTTTTTGTTGTTGTTGGGAGACTTCTAATAACTGTTTTAGTCTCACTACTCATTATTGGTCTGTTGTGGGTTTCTATTACTTCCTGATTCTAGTTTTGGGGGGTTATATGTTTCCAAGAATGTATCTATTTCCTCTAGATTGTCTAGTTTCTTTGCATAGAAGTGTTCATAATGTTCTCGAATTATCTTTTGAATTTCCATTATATCAGTTGTAATGTCTCCATTTTCATTTCTGATTGAGCTTATTTGAGTCTTCTTTCCTTGTTTCTTAATTAATCTGCTAGTGGTCTATCAATTTTGTTTACCTTTTCAAAGAATCAATTTTTTGCTTCATATGGTCCTTTGTATTTTTTTATTTCAATTTCATTTATTTCTGCTCTGATCCACATTATTTCTTTTCTCATGCTAGTTTTGGTTTTCTCATGTTTTTCTAGTTCCTTGAAGTGTGATTTTAGGTTGTTGATATGCAACCTTTCAGTCTTATAATGTAGACCTTAAACACTATAAAATTTCCTCTGAATACAGTTTTGGTTTTGTCCCAAAGCTTTTATTGACTTGTTACATTGTTATCACTTATTTCAAGGACTTTTTAAATTTCCATCTTGATTTCATTGTTGACTCAGGAATCATTCAGAAGCAAATTGTTTAACTTTCATGCTTTTGTTTGATTTTGTGAGTTTTTCGTAATTAATTTCTGGCTTTATTCCACTGTATTCTGAGATGGTATTTGACATATCAATTTTTTAAATTTATTGAGACATGATTTGTGTCTTATCATATGGTCATTCTTGGAGAATTTTCCATGTGCTGCTGAGAAAAATGTATATTCATTCTGTAGTTTTTGGATGGAATGTTCTGTAGATATCTGTGAGTTCCATTTTCTCTAGAGTCCTGTTTAACTTCAGTGCTTCTTTGCTGACTTTCTGCCTTGATGATCTGTCTATTGTTGTCCCACCTAATGTGCTGCAGGATTTTATGCCCACAGTTATTTTATTAGAGCAGTAACCCACCTGATCCTTCTGATGGAACTTTTTCTGTTTTAGGCGCTAGACAAGAAGGCAAAACATAATAGCATTCTTTTTGTTCGAGGTTGATTTTTTTATATAGTTGGCTTAGTTGGCAATTTCCCACTTAAAAAGATCTCCAAATACCTCTGAAACTCTTTTTATAAAGGACAGTACTGTTCTGATAGGAGGTTCATTGTGCTATCAATATTTTTATTGTTCTATGACCCAATGGAAAGAAAATGGGAAAAATATATCCCGGATTTTCATATATGGATAAACTACATGGAAATTTCTGGAAGTTTCTTCATGTCTTCTCAAGTTTCTGATATATTCAGGTAAGCAAGATATGATGTGCATCAAGGTGGCAAGTAGGGCATAGACTGTCTATGGAACGATATTTTTTTGTTTGCTTATATAGCACAGGAGACATTGCCAAAGTAGAAGGACAAAACACAATTCAGATATAGAGTATCAGGATGAACAATGCCCAGCACTGACTGATATTCTGGATATCAGAATTAGTACTGAGTATAAAGCCAACTTCAGAAACAGTAAGCAGTCAGAGGAACAGGATGCTCTTGGTTAATTTGGAGAGACAGTAACTTGCTAGCATCTGGCAACTTAAAGGGACAAAATACTTCCCTTCATAGTAATGCCAGGACTATCTTAAAAGTAACACTCAATGACCAGCAAGGTCAGAAATTATTAAAATAAAGGGATAAAGAAGAGAAGCACTATGAAGGTAAAATGGCAAGATGCAGTGAACGATTGTTTTAGGAATGGTGAGAAGGCAGAATGACAATGGATGCCAAGATTTCTAACCCAGTTAACATAAATGTTGGCAGAATAATTAATATGAATGGGAAAGTGCAGGATCTTGGCTACTTGTAGGAAAGAAATGTAGTTTGGGATATGATAAATAACAGGACATAAAGAAATAGTAATGAAATCCTGGAAATCAGAGGGGAGGATAAATTTGATTGTCCTGGTTTAATGGTGAGACCTGAAGCAATTGCTTTGGCTAACTGATGAAGAGACAGAGAAAAAGACTTTGAAACTGGGTAGAAGCCAAAAAAAAAAAAGAGAGAGAGAAGTATGGTATAGTACATACATAAACCAGTAACATAGTCATTTATTGTCATTATTAAGTTATTAATATTATAAAGTATGATTTGCTGTACTTGACTATAAGTACTGTATTTTTATATGATTAGGAGGTTTGTTTACACCAGCATCACCACAGATACATGCATTGTGCTGTAATGTTATTACAGATACAACAACAATGGATGATAAAATTTTTCAGCTCCATTATAATCTTATGGGACCACCACCAATCCATTGTTGACTGAAATGTTGATACGTTTATATCTATCAACATTTATATATAGCAATGAATGACTGTATATATGAATATTCAAATAACAAATAGCTTTTAGACATTAAAACCTTATAAATAGCAGAAATGGAAAACTCAATAGTGGATTGAAAAATAAAGTTAAGGAAACTTTCCAGGAAAAAAAAGAAATGGAACAGGAAAAGGGTCTTTAAAAAGTAAAGGACAAAATCCAGAAGGCCTCATATCTGAATAATTTTTCTCCCTAGAAAGAGAATATGCAAATGGATTGAAGATCATGAAATGCTTTGTTTTGATTGTTTTGCTTTAGGAAAAAAATGACATGTGTCTCCAGATTAAAAGGCTTACAGAGCATCCAACACAACATGAAAATAGATCCATACCAAGAATCATCATTGTGAGATTTTGGAATGCTGGAGACAATAAAGCAAAAATCCTCCACAGAGAAAAAAGAGTATACAAAGAGGATAAAGAATCAGTATGGAATCTAATTTTTCCAGACTATATTGGAAGCAGAAAAAAAATTTTAAAAGAAGGAACAATGCCTTTAAAACTTTGAAGAAAAAATAATTCCCAGCCGGGCTCAGTGGCTCAGCCTGTAATCCCTTTGGGAAGCTGAGGTGAGTGGGTTTCCTGAGCCCATGGACTCGAGACCCGCCTGGGCAGCGAGACTTCATCTCTACAATAAATCAAAAAATCAGCCAGGTGTGGTAGTGCATGCCTGCAATTCTGGCTACTTGGAAGGCTGAGGTGGAAGGATTGCTGGAGGCCAGCAGGTCAAGGCTGCAGTGGCCAGGAGTGGCCACTGCACTCCAGTCTGGATGACCGAGTGAGACTCCAACTCAAAAAACTAAAAAATAAAATAATAATAATAATTCCCTATTATAATTCTATACCTAGCCAAACTATCAATTAATTTTAAGGGTAAAAATGAAGACATTTTCAAACATGCACTGTTGCAAATATTTTGCCTCCCTTGTACCCCTTTTCTATGATGGTTTCCATCATAGAAGCTTGCAATCTAGAAAGAAGAAGACACATAATTCAGAAGACAGGTGAGTCAAGTCAGAAGAAAGGCAATGATGAAAAAGGGAAATTCCACAATGACAATAGTGCCCCAGGGACCAAAGAAAATCCAGTTCAGATTAAAACATTATGACTCAAAAAATGAGCATGTTGTGGACTGTTATCTCTATGATTTCTGCTCTTATCTGACAGAATGTTTAAAGGAAGTTTTTCTTCACAACAAAGAACTATGTCATGAAAAAGGAGGCCATGAGACACATAATAGAGAACCCAAACAGGGAGAAAAGCAAAGGGGATTCCAATGAAGATGGACAAAAGGAAGTCCTAGAATGACAGTTATAAAACAGGCCTAGTCTTGTCTCAAAACAAAACAAAACAAACTAAACTAGAATTGAAGGACTACTGATGTCATTTATCTTGTGAAATATTAACCTGACAAGCTTGGAAAGATATTTAATTAATTAGCAATACATATAAAGAAGACTAAGTAAACACACAAACAAGGCATGTATGAACTTCAGGTAAAAAACAAAAGTAAGGAAGGAAATAGATTTATAGTACACCATGAAGCTCAACTGTGACTAATATTTTCATAGGCATAATAATACTAACACTGAATATTGATTCAACTTCAGAATACAACAGTCTTATGACTATGGAAGAGAACACACAGAGGAAATGGTGGTATTAGAGAGTTAAATCTTATTCTATCAATACAGTAAGTCAACAGATAATGTCTTAAATTCATAAATCAAAAACAGCATCCCATTATTTAAGAAGTATGAAGATGTGTAAATATCAGAAGTAACAGGTGGATCAAAAGTCATTGCCTTGGGGCAGGAGGACTGCAGCAAATAAAGAGAAGAAGGGCAAGAAATCTCTATGCTTTTAACAAGCCTCTTAGTAAAATTTACCTTTAAAGCTTATATATTATTAATAATAGATTTGACAATATTTTACTAATTCATACTTCTTTCAACATTGAAATAATTAAAAATGAACTCCTTATACCAGTAATCATGGAGGTCTGGGTTGGTATGATCATCTGGTCCAACAATTTTGACCAAATGGATCACTTACTCTCCAGGTACCGCAGTTGTGCCTGCACCAAGAATATAACAAAGGAAGCTTTCTGGAGCTGGATTGCAGCTACCCAGACCTCCCAGTATTTTGGCTAAGAATACCCTTCATTTAACAAAGAATTATAGCCAGGATTGGATTGCAATAAGTTAACCTTTCATTTAATTTAGTTCTTAATGTTGGATTGGTACTCAAATCTATTTATGGGTTTTTCCCTTTTCTACTACTTTCTTCCAGGAACATTATCTGGCATTCTAAACTTGGGGAAAGTCTGTATAAGGAACTTCTAAATCTTGGCAGAAAGTATAAATTGTTAGAGATCTCATGAGTAAGACCAAGCTGTGGGATGTCTCAGGACTGACCTACAAGATCATCTTTTCCAACCCCCTCATTTTACATGTTATAGGAAAATGCAGCCAAAAAGGGCTAAGTGATTTATCCAAGACTGTGCAGTTTATTAATAACACAGAAAGGATGAGAACTAGGCTTTCTGACTTCCAGCTCAATGGTCTCTTCACTGCATTACACTACTAGTAAAATGATACTACAGCAAAATGCACTACACTGTATTACACCGGCCTCCCTCTGTACATCCCACTACATACTATACTATACAACAGCAAACTATGCTGCATCACACCACAGAATACTGTACTACTCTATACCACATGACTTTTCACTGTACTATACTATGCCACAGCATGCTATGCTACACCAACCACTCCCCACCAGACTCCACTACACAATACCACATCATCAAATAACCTGAACTGACTTTTAACCTCCTGCCTACAGGGTTTCATCCACAGGAATTCACTAATCTCCCAACCTGCAAGCCTAGTCCATCCCTAGCTTTTGAGCTGATACCAACTCTGTCCTTGTCTCACACATCCCAAATCTCCTCCAGTGTCTTTTGGGATGCAGCCACCTTCCACGTAGTAGACCACCATACTCTTTTTTTATTTCCTGGGTTGTGCTGAAAGCCAATCCAGGGTCACCATTCCAGAGTTGGTCCCTGGGCTTTTCTGCTGTTATTTGTCACCTTCGTGGTGTCTCATTTTGAAACTGGAGTTCTACGAATGACTCCCTGTTCTCAAGTTCTTTCTGTGTGCTATAGTCGATAAAGCAAAAATTCTCTACAGAAAAAAAAGAGAGTATACAAGGAAGATAACGAAACAGAATGGGGTCTGACTTTTCCAGATTATATTATAAACAGAAAAAAAAAATTAAAAGAAGAAAAAATGCCTTTAAAAATTTGAAGAAAAAGTAATTCGGGCAGAGCTTTGATTTTGGTGCCCTCTCTAACAAACTGAGGCATTCCCTTGGATTAAGGAGACCACAGCCTTGCTCTCACCTTGCTCCCTCCAATACCCTAAGGACTCGAGCCGAGAACATCAATCATTAATGGCAGCAGCATTCTGCTAACAGGTAGGAGTTCGATTTTTGAGAGAATAAGCATTGGGCTAAAATCTTGGCCCTTGAAGTCAAATCTGGGTTTATCACTTATTAGCTGGTGACCTGAATATGTTTCCTCACATATGAAATGGAGATAATAATAACACCTAGTCCATAGAATTGTTGTGAGGATTAAATGTAATTACGCATAGCAGACTTTTTGTACAATATCTAACATATAATAAGTGCTAAATACATGTTTGATAGTATTATTTCATTGCCTCCTTTAAAAAAAAAAAAGCCTTGGTAATATAATCTGAAAATGAGATTTAGAAAGGTTGAGTACGTTTTCCACAATCACACAGTTAGAAGGGATGTAAATGAGACCAGAAGCCCATGTTCCAACTCCTTCCACATCCTGCTTCTTTGATAATCAAGTCCCTGGCCAGTCTGAATTTCTGAGCAATGCTCTGCCCACCTGTTGGGCGGCTCCGGGCTTGGATCCCCCCTGGTGCCAGGCGTCTGCTTGAATCGTGACGAGAACATGTTGATCCCTGTTGGACTTGTGCCTAGCCCACCCAGCAGAAACTTCCCCGCCAGCCTCTGCAGCAAGGACAGCTCTCTCAGCTCCCGTTCCAACCTACAGAGCAGAGCCGGTGCCAATGCAGCTCCCTGCCCCAGGCCTGTCTGGCTGCAGGTAGGCTGCTCTGACTCACCGGAGAATCCTGAGTTCTGACTAATCCTTTGTCTAATGTCTTTTGCAGGGTCAACATTATAGCCACATATGGAAAGGGAGTGAGAAAGAAAGGAAAGGGGAAAAGGAAGAAGGTTTGTGTTTACCATCAGCCCCCTGCAGCTAACAGGAAATGGCTCAGTGTAGACCAACCACCATACCTTCCTGATTAAAAGGCAGTGATGATCTCTTCTAAGTGACTAAAGAGTTAATCATGAGCAGATCTAGAGTTTCTCACCCAGAGTTCCGTGTTTGAATTTTGGAGAATTCCTTCTGTTTCATTTCAGCACATTCACTCCGGTGCCTGTTGTCTATTTTAATAGCCTGGAATGCAATTCCCTTTGCCCATTATTCTCTTTCACTATGGGTTTTTCCAACCCTCGGGGTAGATTTATGCTTCTAGCTGAATGATTACTCAGTGAGTCCTCTCCAAGGGATGTTCTGTTCCAAGAATGACACATCTCTTTGGGGATGACTCTCTACCTAACAGGGGTGGGTGGGAGGTCAGGGGAAGCCCCTACCCAGGAGAAAATAGTTTCTTTGTGTGCTAGAAGAAAAACACTCAGATGATGAACAGCCTGATTTGGGGGCTGTGTGTGGGTGAGCCACTCCAGTGAAGTCGTCCTCAACGCTCCCTCATAAGGAGAGATTATGAATTTAATGAGCAGAAGAATTCTGACAAGCCTTAAAGCCAAAGGCAATTAGCAAAGGATGAATAACTTGAATTCCTTGCAGTTATGAAATAATTTCATCCTAATGAAGTTACACACATATATTGTTATAATATATTGTATTTATATATCTATATCACACATAAGACTATATTATAATCTTCTATTTGCATATCCAAGCATTTTCTACTGTGCATTCAGTAACATTCCAGTTCCAGGAGGTGCAGCATAAAAGTAAGTTGTCATCATCAAATTCAAATGGACATTCTATAGCCCCTTATGTATGCACAAAGGACATTGGGATGTTAACCATTCTGAGAAATGTTGCCATAAGGATTTTGCCTAAATTTATTGACTCCAGCATTCCAAATGTATTAGAACATGAAACACTTTTCCCCACCCTAACACCTAGTAACATCCCCCCCAAATCAATGCTCCATACAATATACTTTGAAGAATGCTGATATACTGAAATATGACAGTTGAAGTCTTACAGAGCAGACCAAAATGTTAACTACTTTGATGATGCCAATGCTTAAAACAAGTTGCCATTCGCATTTTATAATTGCTTTAAAATATTATGTGATGCTTTTTAGAACATTCTAAGTGATGGTAAAACTTTGTTCTTTGAGTGATTCTGGTTTTAGAAACTGTCTTCACTCAAACCTGTCTGTTCAAAGAGTTAAGTGGCTGATTAAGCCAGATCATTATAAGTCAATAGCAAAATAGCTTTGTATGATTAAAAAAAATAATAAGTTTTTGAGGTCTTTATCACTTCGTGACTGCATTATGATACCAACTTTTGGTCCAGATTCCACAGCTCTGCCCTTTCCTTGGATTATTCTGCATTGATATTTCTAATTTCTAAATTCAATAATAAGCTGTTGCTCTCTTTGATCAGGGCCTTAGGTGGTCCCTGGGTCAAGTGTCTCCTACATTGCCTGGTTTTAAAGATTTTTCAAGAATCCTCATCCATCGATCTGATTTTCTTCTGCTCTCTTAATCTGTGATTAGTGTATCGCCCAACTAGTGTTCTTAGTGTCTCACAATTTCCTACGACCTCCCTGTCCTGCGCCAATTGCCTGAAACATTCAGCTTTATTCTTTCAACTGATTTATACTTAAGACCCAAATTATTTCTTATCTTTTCATGTAGCACTAATTGAATATGCACATATTCATTCATGTACTTTTTTTCTGGAAGTTTTTACGATTTCTAGGCTATATCATTGGTGGCTATATTTTCTAATTCAAAAATTTAAATGTTCAATCTAATGGAAAAGGACCTATGTAGAAATGGCATAAGATATCAGAAATCATTATAATTCTGAAATATATAAAATATTCTGGAATATCTGAGATAGCTTCTGATCTGTGTCACATGCTGTCATAAATTGTTTATTGTCAGAATTTTTTACTCCCATAATATAGAACAGTTATTTCATACCGCTGACTCTCAACATCACTGTCAGTTATTTGATTCCAAAGACTCCTGTCTTTCAGTCCTTCTGACTTCCTCCTGCACATAGCACATGTGCAAGCTTCTCAAATCTTTTCTAATATGAGGAAAAGTAAAAAATAAATTGTAACTACTTTCTAAAAATGTATTACTATTTTATATTTCAGAGTTTCAGTGGGAACAGTAGAGTCAGACAGTTTCTGCTTAAGTTAATGCTTTTCACTTTCTGCATTTCCACATTCTATCCTACAATTGAACATTCCCTTATTTCTAGGTGTCATTCATTAGGGAGAGAAAAAAGGTGTCTTGTGTAATTCAGTAATCCATTTATGTGGTACTTTCCAAACAATGATAAAACAGGATGACCTAAACAAATAAGAATGCATAGCCCCAATCCTTGTCTGTTCCCTCACCTGGCCATATCCCTTCTAAGCATTCACTGTATTGCACAAAGTCAGCATTGTGTAATGTGTGCATAGGCCCCTGCAAAACACTGTAGATGTTGTGTTAGACCCATAGTGAAAGGGAGGTAAGTAGCCATGGTTTGACATATGCTGCAACACTGTGGATCATTAAACGATATATTTGACTCCCTACTCTGTCCACATTTCATTGTTCCCTTGCCAACAAATTAGTTTTTAATTATTATTACAAAATTCTGGTGGACTGGCATATCTTCATAATGGCAAATTCTAGGTTCTGCCCAATTACCTTACACATTTAGAAACATTTCAAAATTGAGATAGATTGGTCTAATAATCTCTCTCTATGAATCCCACATTTCCCACTGAAGACCAGAATTTACAGAATTTGTATAGCTTTACCAGGACAAAAGGAACTCTGGAGCCCATAGCACATCAAAACTTGCAGGTGTGTTAAGTTAGGAACTGAGGGAAATGTTCATTAATATAAAATAAGCCCTTTGGTCCTACTGCATACAGCCTGACACTAACTAATATTTAATATTATTATTTATCATCTTCATCACCATTATTAGGATGTTTATATAATCTTACTATGCTACAGTGACCTATAAAAGCTTTATTGTGAAAAAATGTTTTCTCCAAATGATCTCTCAGGTTTCAGAGGCATGTACATGGAGCTGAAAGTGAGGAGGCAAAGGACGGACAGCCCCTGGACTGGTTATAGCAGCACCTGTAATTTGGCAATCAACAGAATATTAGAGAGCAAAGCCAGATTGGTATCTTACCCTGGTGAAAAGTAAAGAGACACAGTTAGCAATCTTTCCAAACTTGTAGAAATTTGGAGATGTCTATGTATCATCTAATTTCACCCCTCCATCATTAAATCCACTAATAGAGAAAACAAAACACAAGAATCTGGACAGAGGATCTTTACATTTAGAATTGCTATATAATTTACCTTCCAAATTAGATCATTTTTTAAAATATGCGTAAGATTGTATGTATTTATGGTATATATGGTGATGTTTCAATATATACAATGTGTAGTGGTCAGATCATCATCTCAAACATTTATAACTTCTTTGTGCTGAGAACAATCAATATCCTCCTTCTAGCTATTTGAACTATGTGATATAATATTGTTAACTATAGTCATCCTACAGTGCTACAGAACACTAGAACTTATTCCTCCTATGTAGCTTTAATTTTGTATCCTTTAACAAATCTATCCCTATCTCCTCCTTCTTCCTACCCTTCCCAGCCTCTAGTACCTTCTGTTCTACCTTCTACTTCTATTAGATCTAATTTTAAGAGGGAAATTGATCACTGTTAATACTTGATGCTGGAACAACAGATTTAAACTGGGACACTACATAGTACTAAATTGGAATTTAGAATGTATTTTGAAAAGTTAAAATGCAGATGGTATTTAAAAGAATGCATAAGATATAATAAGAGATGCAAAAATAAAATAACAAATAGATCACCAAAAAGTGTCTATGAGTCTCAGAGAGTTAACATAATTCCCTTTCCTTGAACTCAAGACAGCCAAATCTTCCAAAAACACTTCTTGCAGAGAAGCAATCTGGAGAAGGGCAGCTCCAGCATAAGTGTTTGGCATGCATGAATCCTAAGCCCCAGTGTTTCCCCCAATGAGAGAGAGGAAGACCCCAACTCTTGACTCCAAAAGGACCTTCCTTTCCTCCCCATTGGCGATTAGTCACTCCATGTTTAAAACTGAAACATTCATTTTAAATACTACAAAAATGTGGCACAGAGCGCAGGCAAGGCATCTGTTCCAGCAAAATGTTATGTTTTGATCATTTTCAAAAATGATTTTTCTGTTTTTAAAGAAAGTGTGTGGACATGGGGATGAGTCAGTCAATCTGAGGGGTACTGTATGCTGGGTTATTTTGAAAGCTGCAAAATTTAAAAATACATGGAAAGAAAATAATTTTCCTTAAATATTATTTCAATTTTATTCTTTGACTTAGTATTTTTTTTCTTTTTTAATCTTTCCATAGCATCAGTTTCGTTGCCAGAGGAAAAAATGCCTTCCTTGAAGGCAGCTATAGAAGCATCATCATATGGAATTCTAGATACAGGCCTACAAAAATGTTTATACTTGTATTCACAGATCTAGGTAGTCTTTATTGGAAAAGAATGGCATATCTTATGCAAAGATGACTGACTTAGGTATACAACTGCATTTTTATTAACAGTTTCTAATTACTTGACTATTACTAAAAATCAATTTATTCCCCCAGGAGGGTTTCTACCACTTAATATTAGATCTACTACTCAAGTACAGTTATACAAATGGTATCATAGTCTCAATATTTTCTGTCCTAATCTATATGCCCTTTAATTTGAAATTAAATCCATTTAGTTAATTAACATTGATTGAAAACCCCAGAATGTAAGCTCTTCTCTAGAATTAGAATATTTGGAAGTCTTAATGTAGTACACAGTAAAACAAAATTTCAATCAGATTTCTCTTACTTTTTGTTTTTTTTTCTTTTTTAGTCTGGCAGTATTCCTTTTCCATGGAGTCTCAAAAATAAGCTGTACCACTTTGTTTCTGGAAATACTCATGTGTAGTTTGGTTTCACTTTGCCAGCTTGATGCTTCACTGAGGAAGGAACCCAGTTCATTCTCTAGTAGAGAGTGAACACTGGTTCACTGTTTTCCAAAGCAAATCAACCCATTTTTGATGTCCATTTTTTATCTGGAGAAATGGAGAAAAATGACAACTATCTTACCCCTAATCATAGATTGCAGAATTCTGAGATGTTATAAATTATATGCATTTGTAAAGCACTTCTCTGTCAGAGTTTACAATTCTACCATATTGGTTGAACCAGATCAGAACAGCTACCTAACCAACTATTTTTATCTTGATCTGTTCATTTTGGCCATCTAAAGCAGCATAATCAATTGGACCAATGATTCTGAGATACAAATTGGCTGGTAAGAAAGCCAAAACACCAGATTGGCTGCTTTTTTTAATCGGTGTTGTTCACAATATGAAAATATTGGGTGAAAATGGAAAAACTGAGTCAAAGATCCAGATGTTTGATCCTCCCGTTGCCAAATAGCCACACATTTTGTAGCATTCATATTTGCAACTGAATTTCTCAGCTTTCACCAGAAAGCCTGTCATCATATAGATATAGTCTTAGAGGAGCTGTAAACACGAAAATGATATAGTCCCAAGAAAAGAATATCTTTTACCCAAGATAACAGTTGCTTGTGCATCTGCTGTTTTCTCCTCACTAGGCAGCTTCCTGGACAGGAAGGGGACAAAGTCCATTGTTCAAAATCCTACAGTGTTCTTGTCTTTATCTAGGCCTAGGTCTACCTAGAAAGCAGAATACCTGTGTAAGCTGAATAGCAGCCATAGCAAGAAGAGCTTCTCTCCTGAATTGGTTCAATTAGTAATTCAGATATCGATGTGAAAACATAACTGTGTCATTGCCAGGGGCATAACCCAGACCCAGGTCTTCTGAATTGGCTTGTCTTAATAAAGACCAGGGCTTCTGTTAGACATTGGAATGGTATGCATCAAGCTCTTCTATATATTCTAGATCCAGTCTACGAACAAAACTTACATAGTTCAAATGAGTTTAGCAAAAAGAAATACTGCTTCTCTAAAGCGTGTATTGTGGGGCGGGGGATCAAGTTGCAAGTTAAAGGTGTTGCCATTTTGCTTATTTTTGATGGCTGACATTTGTTTTCATTGCTTCTTCTGCACCCAGGCACATATTAATTCAAAGCCACAACCACAGTATGTATTATCTGTAATTCTTCTTTTCTCCTCCTTGGATTCACTCCTCTTGAAATATCACATTTTAATTATGTGCATAGCAATGACTTCATTGCTTCTTAACTCGGCAGCAGCCAACTCATTTTCCCCCGATGGTATGATGACCTGTCCTGTGGGAGAAATCCATCTGTTTATATTCTTTAAGCTGTATCTACACAGGGAACAGGTTTTGTATGTTTTGAAACCATCTTTCCTCATTTCACTACTTATTGCTTGCCTAGAAAGGAGAAACCAAAGAACTAAGAGGAAATCACTGCATTCAGCAAGCATTTCTAGCAAAACTAATGAAGGGAACACATAAATAATGTGGCCTAAAAGCTATCAAAGGACATGGATTTTTACCCCATGTAAGAATTTGATCTCAGTGTCAAATATATATATAGACCATTTAGCATAGGGCGTGGTATATGGGATAATAAAATAATAGCCACATTTTTCACTGATTATATGTGAAAGGACCAAGAGAGAAAATTTTTGACCCTTGGTAATGTATGAATGTTAATGAAAACTCTTTTCACAGACCTAATTGTCTATCTGATGCTAATAATAGGTTTATAAAGGAAAGTGATTCTACCTGTCTGGCATGAATTCCTGACTTGACAGTAAACATTGTTTGAAATGTACTTAATAGAGTGCCTTCAAAAGAAATTTTGTACTGTCAACTTACTTTACAAGTAATTGGGGAAGATTGCTATCACCTGTCACACGAAATCTTTCCATGAGAAGGATTTATTCCAGGAAGAATGTGGTAGAACGTTTTGCTCATCCATGTAGTTTTTAGGTTTCACAATGGGTAGAATGGTCTTCACTGATGATGGCCTGTAGCTAATAGTGAGATACAATGAGATAAGATCTCAGAATCGTATCCAGAGAAAACTCTAAATTCAGTCCTGGGATAGAGCTGGTGAAAGATTGAAAATCCCCTTCTCAATAGGTAAGGTAGTCGCATCTAGACAGGGAAGAATAAATATAATTATTCTACACACTTTCACTCATCAAAGAACTGGGCAAAGACCTATGAGGATACAAAGCATTGTATAATCTAAGCAATGTCAAAATAGCCAATCCCCAGAAGCCCATAATGATCATCAAGCACAGCCTCATTCAGACATAAACATTCTCAATCTCAGAACTAGTACAAATTTAGATTAGCCAGATATTCTTAGGTGCCTCACGAACAGTTGGAAACCGGAGGTGCTGTATTATTGTACCATCTCAGAGCTCCGAGAACTTGGAGGTGGCCAGGAGGCTGGGTCCCAGTTAGCGAGTGCTACTTTCAGCTTCGCTTCCTAATCCCACTGTGGGGTGCAGACGGCAAGGGCCGCCTTTCTGCCCAGTCATGATTTTTTCCACCTACTGATTCCTTCATACATCTGTCCTCTTCCCTAGTTCAGAGAGATCGGAGCCTTTCTATGGACCCCAGTCACTATTTCACCATTATCTGGGGAAAAAAAAAGAAGGGAACGGATAGTAAATGTACTCAGAGCTAAAAGGACAGGGCTGAAACCTTCAGAAGAATGCTCCCAGAGGGAAAAAAATATGTGTTGGGTTTTTGAAGGTGGACAAAAGTTGACAACAAAAACATTCTAAAAAGGCAAACAATAAAAGAGAAAAGAAAGTCTGAACTGCAGGAAATAACCTGGAGGTGAATTATTACAACTAATACTTTTGATTTTATCTATACTTCCTCAGTGAGGAACAAGACCTAGACACCCCTACTATTATCTCCAGCAACCTCATGGGGCTGAATTTTCACCAGAAGAGAAGACGTTTTGTTTACTGAACCACTATCCTTCTTTGGGGAATGTTCTTAGACTTATGTCAATTATATCTCCCAAATCCTGGTGAAGCATGTTTATTATCTAACATATTGTGCCAATTATTAAGTTGTTGTCTCTCAAATTCTACCATCACCTTTGTGAAAGAGGCCAGGATTTTAAAAACCACTTTTCTGCCTGTCAGAAGACACTGTGTTGGACTCTGCCAGTGGAGCGGCCAGTAGAGACCACAGAACCAGAGAAGGTAGAAGGACTTGCTTTCCCCTATCTGCTTCTTGTTTCAGTGCTTTTTCATTCCAGTAACGATGGGCCCTCCTGGAGCAGCAGCTGAATCTAGTTGGCAGTTTTTCCTAACACTGACAGTCAGGTTCATGAAATTATTCTCAGTGATACCAGCAGTAAACAGAGTCTTCTCATAGGCCTGCATCCCTGCTTCCCCCCCAAATAACCCCCACTTCCCCGCCAACTGGCACTCCAAGCTTCTAAGGGTTGAAAAATTCCAACCTCTTACCTTAGTTTCCCAGCCCTATGGGTCTGACTCTTTCCTGCAGTTGCTACCTCCATGACACGTTAGAATTCTCCTTTTATTCTTTCAGTTCTTCTACACATAATTAACAATTCTTTATGTGGCATTCTCTCTGTTAAAATAACTGGAGTGGTCTCTGTTTCCTAGCCAGACCCTGACTGAATCACAGATGAAAAACCTAATCGTGAATGAATGAATTAACTTTTAAAATTCCCACAACTAACTTGTAATGGTGGTGGTCTAGATTTGAACTATAGCTCATTCAACTACATTTCTTACTCCTTTGGCCTTCACCATAATTAGCCTCCAGCTAGACACCTGCAGAGACAGAGCATTTTTTTCCCAGTAATTGCAGCCCACTTGAATTAGTCAAGACTTTTATGGTTTTGGGTGATAGAAATCAAAATAGAACTAGGTGAGGCTGAAGGAAGAATTCCTCAATTCACATAACTATACCTTGGGAAAGGTAGGGCTTCTGCTGATTGCATAGCCAAGGCCTTAGCTATGTGCTGGCGATAGAGGAATCACTCTTTCACTACCCTCAGCCCACCCCACCCTCCCAACAATATATACACATGTCCACAGCCTCTGCTTTCTGTTTAATTTTTTTTTTCAGATTGCAAGAAACCCACTTCCTGGCTTATAAATTTCAATTTTGCCACCAGAGAGAAAGCAAAGGCTTACTTTTTCTCTCTCTGGTCTTAAGCTCAAAAATTCCAGGAGAGGAAGACCCCAACTCTATTTTTTAAAAAAATTATTTCTGGAAAGGGCTTTATTGGTGTTATTTGGATCAGAAATCCATATCTTCCAATCACTGAGGATTGGTTGTAGAGAAGAACTGGGGGTGGGGTGTTCTAATTTGGATTAGATGACTTCCCCTGGTGACAATAAATTGTAGTCAGGGAGGAGAGATTAATAAAGTAGGAGAAGCTCCTATTTAAACCACAAAGTTAAAGTGGAGAAAGGATTTCCCAGCAGAAGTCTGTTGCTAGTCTAGGCAAGCAAAACAATAGATGTCTAATGCCTTACTCTTGCCATAAACTTTGCATTAATACCCTGCATGTCTACAGCACAATAATAGATCATATGCTTATGTTTTGTAGAAACAAGCTATCAATCATGATTAATAAAATGCATGGGATGCTTTCGTAAGTGGCTAATCCTACAAATACTAGATTTTGAAATGTCTTCTTATTTGTTGTTATAATGTTGCTATAAAGTCTTTCATAATAGTTTAAATGTGTTAATGAATCAATATATAGTCATAAGCCTCAAACACTAACGATCTTTCATTTACTATTACTGGGGCGACCTCTGGCATTCTTTAGGATGCAAATAATTTATTTTTAAATAAATTAGCAAATATTAAGCCTCATATCATAGGCTCTGGCTTTGGAGTTTTACAGACATTCTATTTAACCCCACAATGACCCTGTGAAGTGAAAACAATCATTCCTCCTATCCAGAGGAGGAAATTAAGACTTGATGAGAGTAAATCAGTCATCCAAATTGATGAAATTAGTAAGTGGTAGATTCAGAATTATGATGTAGATGCAAATGAATTAAAATCCCATCTTATTTTCACTGCATCAGGGATTTCCGCACTGAGTTCTGTGAAGGGCAGTTTTTGACAGAGACCCCTCAAAGGCCACGACCCATCCTAGCTGGCTGGACTCACACATGCTCCCCAACTTTGTATCAGAGTGCAGCTCTGTCTCCATACTCTATTCATCAGGACTCCCCTTGATACTCTCTTTAAAATAAATTAAATCATGTCAACCTAATATTAGCAGCATCTCAGCCCTCCACTCACTAAATTCCAGCAGCTCTCCCTTTTCCAGTTGCAAAAAAAAAATCTCATGTCCCCTGGACAGTCAAATCACTTGTAGTTGAGAACTATTGTTTTAAACCCTCGTGTCTTAACTAATACAAAGGTGCTGTTAATGGATTTAGAAGAGTTTTAAAAATGGGTTTTTAAAAAATGATACTGGGACCATGCACCTGAGTACAAGATGATGTTAAACTATTGTGTTCCTTGCAACCTTTACATGGGCCATCACTTTTTGAAAACTTTAAAATGCTACAGTCAAACACTAAGCAATTATCTAAGGGGTTAATAAATTTGCTTCTAATTTGTGACATCTGATGTAGTTCTTCATTAATATACAGACTTGTTTAGAGAAACAGAGTATCTTAGCCTTGGAAGGAATGTTGAGAGATTATTTGCTGCGCCACTCTGCAAATCAACACCTGAACCATTCAAGGTTCCTAGGTCAATGTTTAAGAGCAAGAAATTATAAGCACTGACTCTACTATTTAATTATTGCCAGAATGAAAAGTTATAGATAATAGCACTTAAGATGAAATTTTCCTAATATTTACTTGATATATCTCTGGCAATTCCATTCAGCAAGGCATAATTCTTAAGAGCACACAAGAATTAGCCTCTGATAAAAGATAGGCATTATGTGGGTGGTTTATTAAGCCTGTTTTGTGGTTAAGGTGGGCAATCTTTTCACTCACCTTAAACTTTATAAGACAAATTTTTTGATCATACAAATTGAATAATTTTGGGACCTCAATGACTCATTTTTATGTTTTAGAGAAATTTCGAAAATAATTTTGTTAGGATAATTTTAATCCTGCCAATAAGTTCCCTTTGTCCCACTTTTCAGCTAGGGTAGGATGGTCTTTTATTTAGTTAGAAATACAACTAATAACATCTTTCTTTCTCCCCTCACTCGCTACTGGACAGTATATTAATACATATGCTTCTGCTCAACACTGGGATCACAAACCGTGCTACAAATTTATTAGAAAAACAGCATAAATGAGAGGGAACCCAAGTAAACCAGAATTATTTTTTGGAGGATGGGCCCCTTGTGGTATAGGCTTTCCTCATTAAGTAAGTGTTCTGTAAAACCATTGACATCAGTATACCAACTAGTGTTGTTGTGAGAGGCTGTATTCAGCTTTAGTGAATTTTTTTCTGGGAGATTCTTTCAATATGTTTGCCCATTTCATGATGCGTGATTTACATGAACAACCTCCCCATACATTAGCCACTGTGTGGGACTCCATGGTAGGCATGTTTGGGTCAGACCCATTCTCGGTTCCATGTTTTTTGTCCCTGAGGCTGTTTTTTTAATTTGTTTGTTTATTTTATATTTATCACAAAATCTGAATAGTTATGCTACTGTACTGTGTTTTATAACTGTCTATGAGCTCTGCATCCTTTTTGGAAATAACATGAAACTCTAAATAAATATACCTTTGTGATAGTAACAAACAACTAAAACAAAAAACAAAGGATAATGATTACAATGCTTTTCCAAGGTTGGGAAAGAAACTGATGGTAAAAGGACCTTGATATATGAATAGAAATTCTTCCAGAAGAAGACAGAAGAGGAAGCATTGCAGTAGGGGAATATTGCAGTAATGGTAGCATTAGATGAACTGAAGGAGTTCAAAAAGAGAGCAGCCCTGTTTGCATGATTATAGAAGGGAGAGAGTAGGAGGAGCAAGACCATTTGAAAGCAAAGTTAGACTCAACTTGTGAAATGCCTGGTATGCTGTGCTATGAGTATGGCTTTATCTTGTAGACAGTGGAAAATGACTAAGTGATTTAAGTCACAAAAGTAGTGTGACCAGAATGTGCCTTAGGAAGATAATTCTAGTGACCCTGAGTAGGAGGTAAGGAACTAAAGAGAGAATAAAGACATGAAGACCTGTTAGGGTCAGCCTTAACCTACTCTAGCCTCACCTTAGCATCCATGAATAGGATTTTTACCAGCTGAGAGCCTGTTTCAATAAAAACTGTACCAAGTGATACACAGATAACCCCGTTGCCTCTAGAAAATGAGGTCTGAAAACATCTTGGTACCCTGATCCTGGAGTTCTTTGCCCACACAAGACTAAATGTATAGTGGCCTGCCTACCTTCATCCCACATGACCCATTTGCCTCTGGAATCTCTGCTCAGGTTCTAGGTGTGCATCCATTCATTCTCTTCTTTCCAGTCTTTGGTACCCATGTCATTGCTCCAGCCTATCTGTTAAGAACAATAGCTCAGTTTCTTTGATTTGGGTAATAAGGGCTTGCATCTAGTATTCTCACATCTTTACATGAATCTCCTTCTCCAGCTTACAAAATCACCACTTGCTAAGAATAACTGCCACCTGGAAATCTGGATTCCACATCCAATTTTTCCTATCTTCATTATACAATGATTATTTACTTTGGTAAAGGTTGGGCCTAAATTTGGATTTGGTTTTGGGCTGCTGGGTTGATAGAGTAGGGGCTGGAAGATTACTTCTGCTATCTTAGTCATATCTCTTCAGCCCTCATCTTTCTTAATCTTGTGATCATGGTCCATTATCTTCCCCTGCGGGAAACTCCAAAAAATGTAGTGACCCAGAGGTCAGCCTGTTTACTGATGGTAATAAATCTATCCATATAAATCTATCCATGCTTCAAATAACAAAGTCTTGGTCAACTACAGTTGACATAGACAGAGGTGGTCCCATAAGATTATAACGGAACTAAAAATTTCTATCACCTAGTGATGCTGTAGCCATCATAACATTGTAGCACAACACATTATTCACAGCCAGTCACGGTGGCTCATGCCTGTAATCTCAGCACTTTGGAAGGTCAACCCAGGAGTATCACTTGAGCCCAGGAGTTCAAGACATAGCAAGACAATATAGCAAGACCATGTCTCTACAAAAAATACATTTTAAAAATGTAGCCAGGTGTGGTGGCATGCCAGTAGTCTCAGCTGCTTGGGAGGCTGAAGTGGAAGAACTGCTTGAGCTCAGGAGTTCAAGGCTGCAGTGAGCTATGCTCATGCCACTGCCCTTCAGCCTTTATGACAGAGTGAGACCCTGTGTCTAAAATCAATCAATAAAACCCACATTATTCACATGTTGATGTCAGCATAAGCAAATTTACTGTATTTCCAATTCTACAAATGTCTAGCTCATACAATTATGTACCATATATAACGCTCGATGATGTTAATAAACAGCTATGTGACTGGTTTCTTTATTTACTACATTATTTTTTTAACATTATTTTAGGGTGTATTATTTCTACTTTAAAAAAAAGCTAACTGTTGAACAGTCTCAGGCAAGTTCTTCAGGAAGTATTCAGAAGGCACTGTTATCATGAGATGACAGCTCCATGCATATAATTGCCCCCAAAGAGCTTCCATGAGGACAAGATATGGAGGTATAAGACACTGATATAAATGATCCCAACACTGTGTAGGCATAGGCTAATGGGTGTGTTTGTGTCTTTGTTCTTAACAAAAAAATGTAAAAGGTTAAAAAAAACTTAAAAAAAAAATAAAAAGAGATTATAGAATAAGGATTAAAGAAAGAAAAGGTTTTTGCATACTCCCAAATCCCCAAAACTGGAATTTATTTATTATAAATTGTGTGTTTATTCTTACATGTTTAAACTTTAGTCATCTTCAAAGTACTCTCCATGTGATGCAATACACCTATCGAGACACTTTTTCCACTGCTCAGAACAGTTTTTGAACTTGTCAGTTTTGATGCCTTTTAGTTCTTCTGCTGTTTTTTGTTTCACCTCATTCACATCGACAAAATGTTTCCTTTTGAGGACTTTTTTCATCCGGGAAACAAAAAAGAGTCACTTGGGGTGAGATCAGGTGAACGAGGAGGTTGGGACACAGAAGTCAAGTCGTTTCGCGTCAAAAACTGCTCAACACTTAGTGTGGTGTGGGCAGGTGTGCTCATAAATCACCTATCATGACATGGACAAATGCTTTGAAAGAATCTCCGAAAAAAAGAAAATCACTGAAGCCTAATGCAGCCTCTCACAACAACACTAGCTGGTACACAGATGCTGACAGGTTCCCAGAACACTCACCTAGCAGGGGAAGCCCATACTACCAGGGGCCTGCCGGCCTTCCAAAAAATAATTCTGTTTTTTTTTTTTTATGGGGAGTCCCCCTTGTACAATGTGTTTGGACTTTAAGCTAAGTGTTATTACAAAAGAGTCAAAAGATTTTTAAGTTTATAAAGTAAAAAATTACAGTAAGCTACAATTACTATATTATTGAAGAAAAATAGTTTTAATAAATTTTGTGTAGCCTAACCACGCACTATAATGTCCTAGGCCTTCACATCATTCACTGCTTACTCACTGACTCACCCAGAGCAACTTCCTGAAATCTCCATTTGTAGTAAGTAATCTACATTGTATACTATTTTTTATCTTTTATATATTATTTTACTTTTTTATATTTAAGCATGATTAAATACACAAATACACGCCATTGTGCTACAGTTAGAGTAGTCAGTACAATAACATGTTGTACAGGTTTGTAGTCTAGGAGCATTAGGTACGTAATAGGCTCTACCCTCTGGTTCTGTGTAAGTACTCGCTATGATGTTCACACAAAGATGAAATCACCTAACAATGCATTTCTCAGAACATATCCCTATCGTTAAGCGACACATGACTGTACTTGTAATAAATTAAAAGACTAAACTGTGACAATAGAAAAAAGGAATGCAACAGAGAGGTCTTTCTGAGACTAAATTGTGAGAAATTTATGATTAGATAGTAGACTTGAGTGATGAAGAATAAAAGAAACGTCTTTATTTTGGGGCTTGGCTAACTAACGATGACTCTGATTTGCCTCATCTTCAACCCTCTTTCCCTCCTCTGTCTGTCACTGCCAAGTTTCTTGGCTCAACTCAGCGTGCTGAAGTACCCCCTTAATCATCTCCCATTCAGTCTTTACTCCCTCCAGTCTGTGTCTCTCTACAGTCCAGATTCTTCTTCCACCTCTTTGTTAGCACATGTCTTTCCCAGATAGTTAGAGAATTCTATGAAGCCACATGCCATCTCAGGAGCGGTTTCAACAGCACTAGGCACCAGTGATCAATCTCCTTTTTGAAACGCTCCCTTCTTTTGCCTTTTGTAGTGCAATGCTTTCTTGGTTTTCTTTCTTTTTTTATGTCTCATCTTATTCACCATTTACTCAACAAGTACTTACTGAGTTTCTACTCTACACTAGGCATAGTTCCAAGAGCTGGGATATGGTAGTAAACAACACTGACAAAAATCTCCAATCTTAGAGAGCTTGCATTCCAGTGTGGGGAAACAAACAGTGAGATAAAGCTCTAAAATGAACAGCATATGAGATGATGATACATGTTAAGGAGAAAAATAAAGCTCTGCTACATAAAAAGGTAGGAAGGGGTTCAATTTTGAGAAGGGAGACAAGAGAGGTTCTCACTGAGGTGGCATTTAAGCAATAAAGATGAAGGGTCATGTAGATAAATGGCAGAACTTTCCAGAAGGGAATAACTGGAGCAGATGCTCAGTTGTCAAGAGCACTCCTGGCTTGTTTGAGGACCACAGGGAGGCCATGTGGCTAAAGAATGTTGAGAAGAAAAGGTCAGAGAATGAGCTCTGGGTGGTGAGAAGGAAAATTGGGAGGTCACTAGGTTTTATTAGAACTATGTATATTCTAAGGCAAATAGAAATCTATGGAGCATTTTGAGCTGATAAATGACAAGCTCCAACATGTCTCACAGAAGCATGCTGATGTTTGAATTGGGGAGAGATCACCTAGAGGCAAGGGTAGAAACAGGGTGGTAACTGCAGTTGCCTGGTCGTTGAACCTGGGTGGTTGTGGTCGATGTAGTAAGAAGTATCTGGATTCCAGAAATACCTGGAGGTACAGATGATGGCATCTGTTGATGGGTTAGATGTGAGTGCAAAAGAAGAAAAAAAGAGAGTTAATGATGGCTCTAGCCTTTTTGACATGAATTATAAAAAGGACAGAACTGTATCAGTTTAAATGGGAAAGATGGCAAGAGAAGTTTGGAGAGAATGATTAGAGTTTCGGTTGTAGAGATGGTATACTTGTGTAATTGAATACTTCAATTTGGAGATTTTTTTTTTTTGAGTTGAAGTCTCTCTCTGTGGCCCAGACTGGAGTGCAGTGGCACGCTCCCGGCCACTGCAGCCTCGACCTGCTGGGCTCCAGCGATCCTCCTGCTCAGCCTTCCAAGTAGCTGGAACTACAGGTGCGCGCTACCACGCCCAGTTAATTTTTTTTTTTTTTGTAGAGATGATTTTTTGGGGAGATAATTTGAAACTAGAGAGAAACCAGCATATGAATGAATTTGCAAGTCATGACACTGGATGAGGTCACCAAGAATTTAGGTTTTGAAGACAAGAAAATAAGTCTGGGGCACACCAAAGTGTAATGGTTTGCTTGAAGAACATCTCAGGAGACTGAGAACAACTGATATTGAGGTAGAAGAAAACTAGAAGTGATGCACTTAAAGTAAAATAAGTGTGTCAAGGAAGAGGAAGTGAAAACCTGTGTCTCCTGATGCTTATAGAAAGACTACAGGTCTTGTTTTGCCCAGGACAGTCTTCAATTGTACCTGTTGTCTCAGCATAGTTATTAAGAGCACCTCTTTTCATTCTCACAGATGAAGCAATAAACCTACTGATATGTCAAGTAAGATCAACCAAAAATTGACTATTATATGTAGAAACATGATAATTAATGACATTGATGTAAGTAGTTGTGGTGAGGTCCTGGAGGTAAATGCCTGGGTAGAAGGGCTCAAGATAGACTGTGAATAGAGGAATTGAACAGTGAATAAAGACAGCTGAAACACAAGGTTCTGCTGAAAAAGGAGGCAGAAATGCAGGCAGTAACTAGAGGATGAATCTCTGTCAGTCAAGAGTGGTAGGTTTTACTTGTTTTGATAACATGAGCTTCCACGTCTCCTCTTCAATTCCTCCTCCTTTGTCTCCCTTAGAAATATTAAGCTTCATCAGGGATAAGACCTAAGCCCTCTAAAAAGTATATTCTAAACTCTCTTCCTTAACGACCTCATCCATTCTCATGGTTGTAAATACAGCATAGTTGACAATGATGAAACCAAAACTTCTGTTTTGAACTCGACACCTGCAAATAAAACTTCAAGATTCCAACAGCTTCTTGAATATACATTTAATGAATATCTTATACTTAACCTCTCCCAAACTGAATTCCGTCCTCATCATCAAATCTCCTTCTGCCCCATGCCTTCTCTGTTCTGTCCATGGCACTTCACTCTGTTCTGAGGAGCTCAAGGCAGAAGCCTCGTGATCATTCTTGACATCTTTTTCCTGCTCATCTCCCTACATCCCACTCATCAGCAAGTCATGTCAAATCCACCTTAAATTACAGGTAGTTATTATACTAGCTCTGGGTACTCAAATCCGTTCTTTATCTTTTCTTTGATTTATAATATATCGCAGGGGCCTCAAACTCCCAGAACTGGACAGAACTGTACTACACAGCAGGAGGTGAGCAGCAGGCTAGTGAGTGAAGCTTCATCTGTATTTACAGCCACGCCCCATCATTCACATTACCACCTGAGCTCCGCCTTCTGTCAGAACAGCTGCGATATTAGATTCTGACAGGAGCGCGAGCCCTATGGTGAACTGCACATGTGAGGGATCTAGGTTGGACCCTTCTTAGGAGAATCTAATTCCTGATGATCCGAGGTGGAGCTGAGGGAATGATGCTAGCACTGGGGAGCAGTTGCAAATACAGATTCACGTTAGCAGTGAGGTTTGACTGCACATCCTCCTACTCCTACCCTACCCTACTCCTGGTCTGGGAAAAATTATCTTCCACAAAACCAGTGCCTGAGGCCAAAAAGTTTGGGGTCACTGAATAGGACTATAGCCCTGAAAGCTATATTGTGATTGTGTTCTACCTATGGGAGGCAGCGATAGGATAATGGGGAGGAGGAGGAAAGGGGTAACAGTCTGCTTCTTCCTCTACTCCATCTGAAGTGGTATCTTCTCAATAGCTTCGACCAGGTGACTCTAGGCCAGAAGCTTCAGTGATGCCTTCTCAGTCTCTCCAGACAAGAAGGATGAACGATGAATCATGAAGGTTCCTCTAACCTTCATCCTTCTTGGTCAGAGGGACCAAGCGAGAAAACGTTGTTTAATCTCTAGGTGACCTCACCCTCTCCTACTGGCTTCTCAGCAATTCCATCACCCAGGTAGTAACTCCACAGACTAAATTCCCTCTATTTTAAACAGAGTGTTTTTGAGTTGCTGTTTTATTGAATTCTCAGAAACTCTCATACTCATCTTTTTTTCTGCTCTTCATGAATGACTGCATTTTAGGGTACAATCATCTCTTCCTTGAGGTACTGTCCTCTAGCTGTTCTTTTCCACTTCCAGTTTTTCTTCCTCTGATCCATTCACACAGTTGCCAGATCAATCTTAAAAATGTCAAATTGTTGTACCACATAATGGTTTTCAGTTCAGTGTAGACTAACAGACCCCTTAATCTACCTAGAAGCCCATGCACACTCTGGCCTCTGTTTCTCCAACATCATCTCGTTCATTCCGTGCCATACCTTTCTCCCCGACCTCCTACAGACCTTATCCTTTTCATGAACCTCCTACTCACACATCACATAAAATTGGTGACTTCCCTCTACCCTGTTATTTTCTTTTCTGGTTTTCTGGTCTTTTCCTTTATTTGACGTAACACTTTCTAATTATATGTTTACTGTTTTTCCCTTTTCACCAAAAAGGGAGCAAGAGGACAGAGAACAAAATTTTTTTTTCTTTTCTTTTTTATTTTCTGAGTTGGAGTCTCACTCTTTGTTGCCCAGGTTGGAGTGCAACAGCACACTCACGGCCACCACAGCCTTCCAAGTAGCTGGAACTACAGATGCATGCCACCATTCCCGGCTAGCTTTTGTGATTTATTATAGAGACGAGGTCTCACCAAGTTGCCAGGCTAGTCTCGAACCCCCAGGCTTAGGCAATCCTCTTGCCTTGGCCTCCCAAAGTGCTGGGAATACAGGCTGAGCCACCACGCCTGGCCGGGACCAAGATTTTAATGTTTCGCATAACTTAATCAGCACTGGCTTGACTTGTAGAATATATTCCTAGAGGATAGTAGATAATGCTTGAATAAATGAATGAATGCACAGTAATTAATCTTACTACCATTTTCTTCACTGCTAGTTGATTGTGGTTCTTCTTGGAGGCATAAATAATAAGCAAATGAGTTGTGAGTTATATTTGGAGTCACCTAATGGACCAGGCCCCACTATACTAGATAGTTAGGGGCTTTATGCTGGAAGGAAACCTGAGGAATCTTTGGTTTGAGGAACCAGAACATAAATAGTCACTGATCCTTTTCCAACTACCATCTCTTACCATATTAATATGCTAATCATATTACTTCCCCTTATCAACTTTTAAATGTGCTCTACTTCCAAAGGAAAGCCTAGAGTTCTTAGCATGGCATTTAAGATGCTTATTAATCCAGTGCAGGCCTCTTTTGATATCCAGGAAGTATATAGCAACTCCTTGCCCCTATAGCCTGTTCTTAGTCAGGTTGGCGGTCTCAGAAGCACCACTGTCACACAAGCAGGCTCTTCCACCCCTCCCCACGGGCCACTACCCCTACAGCTCCCTTCACCAATGCCCTTTCCTCCTTTTCACTTGGAAACCCTCGTCAACTTCCTGTTCTCACACTGCATCTCCTCTTCTGCTGAGCATCTCCTAAGCTCTACCCCAGCATCCTCTGTTTCCCTATTTGCCTGTTTATCACATATTTTAATTCTCTTTTACAGTCTCACTGTGTATTAGATTATAAACAGGGACCATATCTTGCTCCTGTTTGCATTCCAACACATGGTGCAGGGTCTGAAAGGCATGTAATAAACTTGTGTTGAATGGATGGCTGGGTGAGTAGAAATTTGCTTTTGCACACTTTCATCAGCTCAAGAAATAACTTTGCCACAGAAACTTCCATTTGTCTTTTCTCTCCCCTTGGTTTCCAAACTGTGCTTCTTTAATGGCTTGTTCCCCTTTCCTGAAACTCTTCATTTTGTTGCTTTGGGCTCAGTCACTGCCTACCTATCTACTCCCTCTGCCCTCTGGCCTATTGACTCTGCTGCCTATTCCCACTTGCCTTCCTCTCTCCTCAGTGGCAGATCTGGCCCCAGCGTTTCTACTTTCTCTGGGTATAGGAAGAAGCTGTGTCAGGATTGTGATCATACTGTAGGGGGTGGGAAGGTACAGAGTGGCCCTGCCACCCACTGCCCACCCTCACCTTGTGTTCCTCAGCACTGAGAGCAGTCCTGGGGCCTGATGAGCTAATCCATTCCGCCTCAACCATGAGGGTGCAGTGGGAGGAGACATTCTGCAAATCAAAGAAATAATCAGGGACTCATTTGCATGCACTATTGATTTTGGTTCCAGGAAATGTTAATAGCAGCAGAGAGTGAGACCCTCATACCTCTTTCTGCTGAAAAGCCACCCTCTACCTTTTCTATTCTGGCACAGAATGGACTGGAGAGTAGGTCTGGCATTTAATTAGTGAGGACTTGCAAGGCCAAATTCATTTTTGTGGGGTAACAGTGATGAACTCTAACCTTTCTCAGTAAGACAGCCTCTTAGCTTCTTCAAAACCGTTTCTTTCAAAAAGGCAGGCATAAAACAATGATACTTTCCGGATTTGTATTGCTCAATTTCCACGACTGGTCCCAGGAATGGTCTGACTTTTCTTTCTGCAGTGTTCTTCCTCGGATGAAAGGACTAGGAGAAAGCCCTGCAACCCCACGAGTCCGCCCGTTTGTTGAAATCAGTTCAAGATCATCCAGGTCTGCAAAACTCGGCTGAAGCAGCTTGTTGCATAATTTACCAGAGAAAAGAGGGCCATCTGGAGAGCCAATCTGGAGAACTCGAGCAAAGGCAGAGTCTTTTTTTTTCCCCTCTTAAGTTATCCTGATTGACTCCCTGCCTATATTAGGCCTCCACAATCCTTGGCCTGCATCCTGAAAGATGGCAGTCCAGGTCAAAGGCCTTGGCCTCCTGGCTTTGAACCCTGGCAAAGCACTGCCTGGTCCACAACTGCTGGTAGCCCCACCTACCATAGCTGTTCAAGGTTCTCAGTCAACTCCCACCTGTCTTACCTCATGACACTGTGGGGGCCTGTGTCATTCCAAAGGACAGCTGGTTTACGCATTTGCAGAGGAGGCAGCTACCCATAAAGCCATGAGGGAAAGCGCTACCAAATAAAAATATAAAAATAAAAAGAAAGAAATGTTTCCTAACCTTTAGTCAAGGAGTAAGTCATTTCTTCCACAAAGGTTAACTCCTTTGTGATAAAGCAATCCATTACTCTGAATCCAGAGCCTGTAAATGACTTTATAGAATTGTGAACACAATTACCTATTATCAAAAAATAGTATTTTTGTCAGTGATTTATGTGATCTTTTAAGGGGCATAAAGAGTTTCTATAGCATTGCCCTTCCACGGAGCCTGAGGAGTAGGCTGAGAAGCAGGGGAGTAAGGGGTTCCACCAACCAGCCTTGCCTGCCTCCTCCCCAGTAGTACCCTGGACACTGTGCCTGGCTGCCCTGGGACTCCACGTGCCACCTGTGTGCTGGCTACAGTTGATCTGTAGTGATTTCCTGAAATGTTCCCCTGAGCAGCTTTCTGGGCTGGGAAGGAAACAGCACAGACATCGATTTATAAGGTCCGCCACAGGTATGGGATGAGAGGATGTGCCAGGAATTCTCCAGCTCTGTTCTAGTCACCTTTCTTTGTTTACATATTCTGATATGATCATATGTAAATGCAGTCAATGTCCATCCTAGGATTCAGCCAGTTAAAAATAAAACACTTTAGAATCTGACATTGGATAAGTTGCATAACTTTCCAGACTTAACTTCTCATCTGTATAATAGAAATAGCAATATTTGTTTGGTTAGATTTTTGAAACTGTAAATGATAGATGCATAAGTCCTGCCACATAACTATATGTCCTATTAAAAAGTGTTTCCTTTCCTTTTTTTTCCTGGGTGGTTTAAAATACATAGGTTTTACACAACCTAATTTTACTGGTTCAGCAGTGTAGAATTTCCTCCATGTGTACCTCTAAGGTACTAAAGTTCAGGCTCCAGGGCTCTATTTCTTGAATGGCAGGGCACCTTCGGCTTCCTTTTCTGCCAAAACCTTGAACTCGGGCGTGCAGGGCAGGGGGAGGATTTGTGCAGTCTTGCATGGACGTCTACGGTGCCTCAGCTGAACAATGTTTTAATTATGGCCTTTCAGTCTCAACTGCACCTGCCCATTTCACTATCAGAGAGAAAAATCTCTCCTTTCTTTCTTGCTTCACTGTTATACTTTAGAACCATGATTGTTTTGCCGAAATAGATATTGACTAGAGGAGAACAAACCTCAAAGGGTTTGGATTAAGTTCTCTTTCTGATAAACATGATGGAGTTTGAATGCTTCAGGGAATCTTATTTAAGCTATCTTAATCTTTGGGGTCCATGAAAACTGGAAGAAAAATTTCTTTCTTGTCACTTTCTTTGGTTTGCTCTCATCAGAAGAGACCAAGCTGCAAAGCACAGGTCATCCCAAGGCTTTTTAGTTGCCATTGTTTCACAATGTGTTTTGAAATCCTAGAAAGACAATGCTTGTATGTACATAAAGTATGAATAATAAACTGATCCTTGGCATACCGGGGCCTTTTAATCTCTTTTACCCTTTGAACTGTCAATTTGACAGTCTGGTGAGAGCCAGGGACCCCTTTCCTAAGAAATGCTTTTAAGTGCATGTATTAAAAACACACAGGATTTAAAGAAACCCAGTTATGTTAAAATACAGTTTTCTCTGTGACAAAAATTTGTTTCTCTTGGAATGCAGAAAGATCTTTAAAAGTTACAATTGCTGTCTTTTTACTATTAAAAACATGCTCATAATTTAGTAAAGGTATAAAATGTGAAAACTATAATAAATGTATAAGAAAAAATTTAAAAATCACCTATAGCTTCAATTTCAAAGACTCTTTGAACATTAATTCATTTCTGATAGGTGCTCAGATTACTAGACAATTTTTTAGGTGCTCAAAAAAATGTTCAAATGGATAATGAACACAACCTTTGAGGCCTTTTTAATCAACTAGTCCTGGCCATGAATGGGACACAGGAGCTCAGCTAATCCATAAATAGTGAACCTAGCATAAGCATCAAATTCACTTGGGGAGATTTTTTTTAATTTATATTTTCAATTTCTACTCAGGCCTCCTGACTGAGAATATCCAGATGCAGGGTCAAGGAATCTATACTTTTAAAAGCTGCTTAGGGGCATCTGATTATCAGCAAGTCTTGGGTACCACCAATAACGTAATCTTCCGCTCTGTGCAGGATGCTTTCCAACAAGGACTCTAAATGCTTCTTCCAAAGCATGTTTGGATTTGGAGATCAAGCCCAAATGCCCCGACGCAGACTGTCCTAAACTGGTATCATCACAGCCTGTGGCAGTAATAGAAAAAAAAGTATTATTTCATGCTCTAAAATCTTGATTTCTGCTTAGTTGTGTCCTTATCAAATAGCTCCTTTCTATTTCCCATGCCCAAGCACACAGAAGAAGGGGGTGGGGGCTGGGGGGTGGCTGGCTGGCTCTAGCATTTGGCTGGACAGAGTGAAAGCTATATTTGAGGGGGGGACTGGGGTGGGGGAATGATTCTTGGAGTGACTCTCTGGATCTGGATCGTGGGCTTTTTCATCCTCGTGAAGTCTACGTGCTGCGTTTTATTCATTAGCACCTACAAGGGACTAATTGCCATCAGGCATGTAGGTGGAATTCCTGGCAGGGAGCAAGAAATGGAATAGGTTTGATGACAACCAATGATCTGCCAAAGCCCTGTCAGAAGGAGAACAGAGTCTTGCTGTCACTCATCCACCCCTTTAAATTCAAATGAAGATGCTTCTGGGTGGGGAGGGGGAGGGGGTTGGCACCCATCCAACTTTGCATTGAAGATACTGTACATTTTTACTGTATATGCGAAAGTCCCTACTCCTGGTGGTGCTGTTTCTTAAATGAGAAAAAGAAAAGAGGGGAAAAAAGAGAAAAAAAATGGAAATCTAAGGCCTTGTGTCAGGCCAGCTGCATTTGCTACTTTTGCTAATGCCAGTGGCCAGGGGTCACCTGTGGTCAGACACTGGCCTGACCCACAGGCATCAAGAGGTTTGCACCCCTCCTGTACATGTTTCCGTGGTGCTTTTTATTTTCTCAAGGCGACTGTGTTCCACAAAATATGAAGAACCACTGCCATAGAGTATCAGTGCTGTCGTGGGACATTCGGAGGTCCCATCATGCAAATTGAACCAAATTTCCCGGCAGGAAGCCTTTCAAGCTACCAGTAAAGCTCCCGCTGATACAAATTGCAATTTTGCACATAACAGCAATTTCATGAAGTTACACACACGAGGCATGAGCTGCCTGGGTGTGTAACCACATCCCCCAATGACAGTGGGTAGTAGTAGCTGTGGGTAGCAGTGCTCATATATTTAAATCACATCTAGCTATCTTTGATAAATGCCAAGCATACTCCTAACTCAAGTACTAAACTCCCCAACTCAAGTATAACACAGCCATTTCCACAAGGGATAGCCACACCTTTTCTTCTTCTTCTTGCAGCCCATTCTCCTCCCCTTTGGTATTTTCTGCAGCAGGCAAAGAGTAGACCAGCTTCAACCTCTGTGGTTCAGAGCAACTGTTACTGGGTAAAGTGAAGGCATGGCTCAGCCACCCCATGCTGACTTATTGAAGGATGTTCCAAAATCTCTGGTCTCAAATGTATTTAGCAGAATGACAGGAAATTATCCATCTTGGGTAGTTCTGTGGTTGAAGAATTGTTCAAAATTAGATGACCCCATAAAAATCTTTTCGTTTGTAAGTCAGTAATTATTTAAGATTGTTATCACTACAACCTATGTAAAATTGTAGGGTTTTTTTTGTCAGCAATATGTTTGCAAAAAGTTTATCTTACTGAATTACTTGGCTATTTATTTCACAAGTACTTTATTTTGTTTTTCCATGCTTGGAATGACTACATTTTCTTAAGATGACTACAAATGTTATGCCAGTGACATTTGTAGGTGGAATCAAAACAGCGTTAATTAGTTGTATTGAAGAGTTCCCTGACTTTAGCCTATGTGTCAGTAACAAAGACACAGTATGTTTTCCTTAGCTCTCTTGAATAACTAGATCAACATGTTCATGGATCAACATGTTACCTTAAAACACCTCTCCTTCAAACCAAAGAAATATATCAGTTACAGAGATCCTGTGTGGGAACATTTTACTGAGAGAATGGTGGTTAACGAGCATGTTTATCCTTTTTCTGTTGGATAATGTTTTTATCTAGTCCCCAAATGGTGCTCCTAAGTTTTATATTAATTAAATTAATCAGTTGAAGTTTGCACATTTTCAAGAAGGCACATTTAAATATCAAGTGTTAGTGAACCTTCCATTAAAACCACCAGGGATAGTGGAGACGAGTGAAAGATAAAGAGCATTTTGCGGTGTCAAGTGAAGTTAGGAAAGGGGAGTCATTTTTCTACATACCATTTTGTGCCCTGACATTTAGAAAAGAGCACAGCTGGCCAGGCACGGTGGCTCAAGCACTTTGGGCCAGGCGAGAAGATTGCCTGAGACTGTGAGTTCAAGACCCGCCTGGGCAACATGGTGAGACCTCATCTCTACAATAAATCAAAAAATTAGCCGGGCATGGTGACACATGCCTACTTGGAAGGCTGAGGCGGAAGGATCACCGGAGTCCAGCAGGTTGACGCTGGGCTGGTCATGATCATGCCACTGCACTCCAACCTAGACCATAGAGTGAAACTCCAACTCAAAAAGAAAAAAATAAAAGAGCACAACTTCATCTTTCTGTGTTGTCTGTAGATGCACAGGTACAAACAACAAAGTTGTAAAGCAGGAGGGAGGTGGAGGGAGAAAAGAGAATGTGAATGAAAGAGCAGAAAGGACGAGTGCAGATGCAGGATTACACCAAACTGGGGCTCATCTGTGATACTATAGACAAAAAGGACAGGGAGGAATGATTCTTCAAAACTCTCTCTTTGAAATCTTTCTGCTAATTCACTTCCACTGAGTGGATGATCTGTTCCTATTCTTTCCAATCTAATGAACGGTACATCGGGGCCCAAGCAGAGCCCCCTAATCTCACAGTGGGTTGTATGAATGGAAAGAGCCTTGGCAAAATGTGTCTGTTTCCAGTACGTGTCTGTTTCCAGCTGCCCCACCCCAAACTCCTCTCCTTTTGGCTACTCCGGTTACACATTGTAGCTTAGGGCTCACTTTTTCCCACTTATCACAGGATAATGTCCCAGGAGAATTCATGCAACATTTCATTTTAAATTACTCCCCCTACCCCAACTACCTTTTTGCTCAATTTTTCTCCTGTCTCCTTATGCCATCAGGCTCCTCCTTTCTGCTTGACCGGGAACAGACATTGCCAGTATGCCTTTAAATGTGACACAACAAGCTGATCAAATGTCAAGTTGCCCCCAAGCCAGATTTTACCAATCCAGGTAAAAAGTGGTCATTTCCACAAATTATCCAAGAAGGAAATATAATGGGTGAAGATACAAAGTTTGGGGAGGTGTTTTGGGGTAAGTCTCTAAATATCTCCAAATCATGAACAGACCCCTCCTTCTCACAGTGTTGGCGAAAGCTACTCCAAGGAAAGCTTGTTCCCCAACCTTGCTGATGTTTCTCAAGAAATCTGTAGACCTGCTCCTCCAGCCAACCCATTGTGTCTTGCTTAGAATCCCCAGTTAGGACGCTTGGTTGTGGATCTTCAGCTTTTCTTTTTTGCCTCTCACTATGATGTGGTGTTTTTTATTTCACCCTTTGTCTCACCTGCCCACTAGTCTACTTAACCAGCCCACTTCCTCTTCTAACTCCCATTTCTGAGACCCCAATACTTTGAGAAGGGGTGATTATAAAGCTGGGCATTTTATTGCCCTTCAGATTGTGTCATATAGGGAGGAATTGATAGATATGGGGAAAGAAACAGTACTTAGTATCTACTAGGTGTTATGTATTTTGCATGGATCATTTCAGAATCCTTAGAACCACACTAGAAGGCAGTTGTTACTATCCTCATTTTGAATATGAGAAACTTAAGGCTGAGATAAATTAAATAACTTTCCAAATTTACATAAGTAGGAACTCGCAGAGCTGGGCTTCAAATGAAGATCTATCTAATTTCAAAATGTCTCCTATCTCTAATACATTAACCATAGTCTCACAGTGGGCATCAACCTATCTACTTGACTGGATCCATGTTTCAGGACCAATGTATATGCCATTTTTATTTGATTAAGAAAATGTATTACTTATTCAAGGAACACCTGATGTATGCTTTAGGCACAGAAAGTATAAAATATATGAAAAAAAGAGATCATGGTCCCCTCTCTTAAAGTTCTCTTAGTCTGCAGAAAAGAAAGATAAATAAATAATCATAATATGGAGTGTTATTATAATAGTTGTTCATAAAAATGCTAAAGTGCAGGACATAGATAAGGAAGAATTTATTCTGGAAGTTAGGAGGAGATGTTTACATGGAAAGTTAAAAAAAAAAAAAGCAAGATTTTTTTCGTCCAGACCCATTGTTTAAGTAATGAGTCTCCAGAAAGTGAAATGAACCAAGGGTTCCAGGTGAAGAGAATGTATGAGCGAAGGTGCAAAGGCAAGCAAGTATCTGGAATGTTCTGGAGCCTGTGAAGAATCTGGTGTAGTTAGTAAAGTGCTTCCTGGATGTCTGCCTCCAAATACCAATAAGAAGTAGAATGAAAGATTTTTATGCAGTATCTTGGGTAAGGATGAAAATCACCTTACCAAAGTAGGTTAAAATTTTCTTTTAAGTTTGTGTGTGTGTGTGTGTGTGTGTGTGTGTGTGTGCATGTGCGCACGTGTGCTTTCTTTTAAAAATTAGCATCTGGCATTCTATTACAAACTACACCTGTATCTGTTTATTAACAATGTTTAAAATTGCTGAGCATGTGAATTATTAACTTTTTCTTTTTTCTCTCTCTCTTTTATTTTGATTTGGAGTCTCACTCTGTTACCCAGACTGGAGTGCAGTAGCATGCTCACGGCCATCGCAGCCTCAACCTGCTGGGTCAGGCAATCCTTCCACCTACCTTTCCAAGTAGCGGGGACTGCAGGCATACACCACCACACCTGGCTAATTTTTTAATTTATTGTAGAGATGAGGTCTCGCCAAGTTGCTCAGGCTGGTATCGGACCTGTGGGTTCAGGCAATCCTCTCACCTTGGCCTCCCAAAGTGCTGGGATTATAGGCTTGAGTCACCACGCCTGGCTATTAACTTTTTCTTAAGGAATATTTGAAACCTCAGGATGATGTCTCAGTCATCCAGCAACTTTGTTTATGCTCTGGTCACTTTATAAACCGCCATCCCAGAGTTCATGCTATTCGGTCCCACTTGGGAAGCACAACACTCAAATACATACGTGTAGCTAAGTCATGTTTAGAGATGAGGATGAGGATCAGTGAGATAATAGGATCAGATCCAGGTTTTTATAAATGTATCAAAAAATGTTTTCATGTTATGTGCCTTCTCGGTTACAATATGATTAGACAATTGAGTTGGTTATACCAAGAAAAAGCAGAATCAACATTTGCCTAGTGAAGGGATGACTGTCTTTTCTCCATCCGCATTAATTCCCCACTCCCAACTTACCTTTTTGTTGCTTGCACACATACAGCCACATCTGATCCAGGGATGTAAAGTCACTCCTTGACCCATGTCCTTAATGCAGTTGTCTAGCCTAATGATGGGCAGGTGGAAAGAATGATCGATTTTACTTTGAAAACACAGATGTCAAGGGTACCTACGTAATGAACACTTGTATACCCACCCCTGAATTGAACCCCACATCTTTAAAATTAAAAATAATAAATAAAAGATAATAATAAAAAAGAAAACACAGATATACTGGGTGGTTTACAAAATAGTTTGCCTGGATGAAATTAGTGTCTGCAACAGGAAAAAGATAAACATGAATCTGACTTTTAGCCTGCTAATTTTAGTGCAAAATTGTTATGAAAAAATAAATTTTACCAACTTCATTCATATTTAGTGAGTTTGCTTCAGATATCCACCCCCCCACCCCCTTGGACTACTTGAGCTCCTATCATCAAAGGCTGGCCTCACCCCTAGGTCACTGGGAAGGCCCTCTGCCCCCTCTCCCACCTTCAGTGATTCCTGAAATACTTTAAGTAGGAGACCAATCAATCAATTTTGCCTCCACAATATGAGTAACACATAGACCTAAATTAATACAAAGAAATGAAAACTGAACTCAGACATTTCCTAAGGCAGCATGTATGGGTCGATAGAAAGGAGGAGAGCACACAGGGGTGCTCAAGGCCAGAAGGAATACCAGCTGTACCAAGTCTTGGAGAAAGCAAAAAAATTATGAACAGCACAGCCAAATGTCAGTTTTACCCAAGGCTTGTGCTAATGAAACTCTACTACCTACTCGACGACCCCACGATGTGAAACATGCTTCTTATGCTGACAACTTATGCTGTTAAAGGTTACAGACATTAAAATTATAATCCAATATAAATTGCATAAAAATTCTAATAAGAAGTTTTTATTCTGACCCTCTGGAATCCAAAGTAGACCATCTCCAACAAACCCATTGTAAAAGCCTAGAAACATTCTTAAGTTTGGTCCAAACCAATGAAAAGTCTCATAAACAGGAAATATAACAAGGTAATAAGGACGTAAATAAAAATCACCCTTTACAATGCTAGTGAATATGACACGACTAATGCCACAGTTCTCACAATTTAAATAGTATTGGGTTTTTCTCCAAGAACATTAAAAATGACAATGAAGAAAAGACGTGATGATCATGCTCATACAAGTAAGTGTGAAGGGTTAGTTTGATGATTCTTATAAAGGAGTAATTTAGATGTGCGATGATATTAATAACTATAGATAAAATTAGTGAATAATCAAAAAGATATTTTCATATCTTTTTTTTTTTGAGTTGGAGTCTTACTCTGTCGCCCAGGCTGGAGTGCAGTGGCATGCTCATGGCCACTCCTGCATCAACCCGTAGGTTCATGCGATCCTTCTGCCTCAGCCTTCCAAGTAGCTGGAACTACAGGTGCATGCCCAGTTAATGTTTTTGATGTATTGGAGAGACAGGTCTCACCATGTTGCCCAGGCTGGGCCTCAAACCCGCAGGCTCAGGCAATCTTCTTGCCTCAGTCTCCCCAAGTGTTGGGATTACAAGTCTGAGCCACCAAGCCTGGTTATTTTCATATCTCAAAGAAAAGACAATTTTTAGTTCTACAAAGCAAAGTGAGTTTACTCTGTCCTTTAATGTTAATTTGCATTATAAAGGCTGTAAGTGACCCTAGGAAAGAAATAATAATAAAATGTAATAAGGATACTTGTGAAACGCTAAATCAATTACGAAACCAGTAGTGTACCTTGAACGTATCACCAGTGTGTACCGTCTTCCCTTGAACATGTTGGAGTGTTATTTGTTCCAATGTACATCAGTGAGTTTTCCTCAGCCATTCAAAACTGGATATCACAACACCTATTTTTATGATTGAGGCATCATTTTTGAATTAGGGTGTTAATTGGCAAATGACCCACATTGTCACCACTTATTTCATATCTTTGATTCTGGTACATTCTAGGAAGAATAATCACTGACTTCTCTTTGGATTCCCATACTTCTAGCTGTCTCTATACTTACACTGTGCTTTTTATATTCTTCTGATCTGTCAGGCAAGGATCGACCTCGAGAAATAATATTGTTGCAAAGTAAAGAAGGCATTAGAGGAGGAGAGTCATCTTCTATCTTATTCTCTTTTGGGACACTGAAAATAGATGAAATTCTAAATAAATGGAGCCTTTTAAAAATAACTCCACAAATTCATAGACTAGAATTCAGCTTATTCTGTTAAAATAGTCTAGGGAAAATAGATCTTATCCCTAAATTTTCTGACTTAGAAGAGGGGAAAAATATCAGGAAACACTCAAGTGAATATGTTTTATTGTGTCTCCATATTAGAACCACAGGTACTACATAGCTATAGAGAATGAGCTAGTGGACATAAGTGGATATTTCACTTAGATGAAGTACACCACTTTAAACCAGCTCTCCCTACTCAATATTTTTTTATGGAAGTTTTCTAAAAAGTGTTAAAATTATTCAATCCATTACCTTAAAAAGAACAATAACAACCCAGGAAATTGACCTTGTCATGAGAAAACTACCTACAAAAAGAAAAAAAGCCCTGGACCAGATGACTTTCCAGTGGAATTCTACAAAACATACAAAGAGGAGCTGGTATCAATGATATCAATCCTATTGAAAGTATTCCAGACAATTGAGAAAGACAGAACTTTCCCCAAATCATTTTATGAAGCTGACATCAAACTGATACCCAAGCCAGGTAAAGATCCAACAAAGAAAGAGAACTACAGGCCAACATCCCTGATGAATATAGATGCAAAAATTCTCAACAAGATTCTAGCAAATCGTATCCAGCAACACATCTCAAAAAATCATCGACCATGACCAAGCAGGCTTCATCTTTGTAATGCAGGGCTGGTTCAATATCCATGAGAGCACAAATGTAATTTAATACATCAACAGATGTAAAAACAACCACAAGATTATATCATTAGATGCAGAAAATGCTTTCCACAAAATCCAGCATCCCTTCTTGATAAAACCCTTGAACACCTAGGCATAGAGGGAAGAGCCATCTACAATAACTCACAGCCAACATATTACTAAACGAACAGACATTTCCACTTGAAAACCAGAACAAGACAAGGCTGCCCAGTCTCCCTGATCCTTTTTAGCATTGTATCCTAACTAGAGCAATCAGACAAGAGAACGAAATCAAGGGTATCCAAATAGAAAAAGAGGAAGTTAAGTTATCCCTCTTTGCTGATGATATGATCCTATACCTTGAAAACTCAAGAGACTCTGTCAAAAATCTTCTTGCACTGATAAAGGACTTTGACAAAGTTTCAGGGTACAAAATCAACATGCAAAAGGTAGTTGAATTTTTATACACCAACAACAAACAGAAAGAGAACCAAATAAAAATCACAATCTCATTCACAATAGCCACAAAAAAGAAAAAAAGAAAGAAATAGCTTGACACCTTCCTACCAGAGAAGTGAAAGACCTTTACAATGAAGACTACAAAACACTGATCAAAGAAACCAAAGAAGACACAAACAAATGGAAAATATTCCATGCTCATCCACTGGAAGAATCAACACTGTTAAGATGTCCATCCTACCCAAGGCAATCTACAGATTCAACATAATACCCATTAAATTGCCAACATCATTCTCTCAGACTAGGAAACAACAATACAGAAATTCATATTGAAACAAAAATGCCCATAAATAGTCAAAACAGTCCTCAACAAAAGAAACAAAATGGGAGGTGTCACTCTTACGGACTATAAATTTTATTATAAGGCTACAGTAATCAAAACAGCCTGGCTTTGGTACAAGAACAGGCATACAGACCAATGGAATAGGATAGAGATTCTGGAAGCAAAACCTCAATTTCTCAATCAACTTATCTTCAACAAAGCTTCCACCAACAACCACTGGGAAAAGGAGAACTTATTCAGTAAATGATGCTGAGAAAACTGGCTGAACATTTGCAGAAGAATGAAACAGGACCCCTACCTATCACTGTACACAAAATCAACTCTAAATGGATCAAAAATCTAAATGTAAAATCTCAAACTATAAGAGTCTTAGAAAATGCAGGAGACACCCTTACAGAAATAGGAATAGGCAACCAATTCCTGATCAAAACCACAATAACCAATGCCAAAAGAGATAAGATTGGCAAGTGGTACCTCATCAAACTGAAAAACTTCTGCAAAGCCAAAAAAAACCATTAAGAGAATGGGGAACTGCCTACAGAATGGGAAAAAACATTTGCCAACTGTATATCTGACAAAGGCCTAACATCCAGGATCTACAAGGAACTTAAATGTGTCAAAAGGTAAAAAATAAACAGCCCCATTACAAAGTGGGTAAAAGACATGAATAGATACTTCTCAAAAGAAGACAGATGAGCAGCCACATGAAAAACATGCAAATCAAAACCACACTGAGATGCCACCTAACTCCAGTCAGGATGGCCATCATTAATAACTCAAAAAACAGCAAATGCTGGAAAGGATGTGGGGAAAAGGGAACCCTTCCCCACTGTTGGTGGAAGTGTAAACTAGTACAAGTCCCGTGGAAAACAGTATGGGGATTCCTAAAAGATCTAAAAGTCAACCTTCCGTACAACCCAGCAATCCCTATTCTGGGAATATACCCAGAGGAACTCGAATCATTCTACAAAAAAGGATACCTGCTCATGCATATTTATTTCAGCACTATTCATAATAGCGAAAACATGGAACCAATCATGCTGCCCGTCAAAAGTGAGCTGAATTTAAAAATGTGATACATATGTGTGATAGAATATTATGCAGCCATAAAGAAAGACAAAATTATGGACTTTGCAGCAACTTGGATGGATTTAGAGTCTATCATATTCATTAATTTATCACAGAAACAAAGGATTGAGTACTACACATTCTCTTTCATAAATGCACCCTAAACATTTATCATAACATGAAAAAGATTGGCAGTAGTGGCTCACTGCCAGGGGAGTTGGGAGGCACATAACATTAATAAGTGTACCTGATCCCAAACCAGGTGAAGTGAGGACCAATGGGAGGCCCAAACTTCACCTTTATGATGACCATTTATGTACCTAACCTTGAATTATACCCCATGTCTTTAAAATAAAAAAAAATTTATCTACAATTGAGCCTATTTTTTATTGATACATAATAGTTGTATATATTTATGAGGTATAAGTGGTATTTTGATGCATGCATACAATATGTAATGATCAAATCAGTGTAACTTGGATATTTTTAATGACTCAATTCAGAAAGAATATCTGTTCAGTATTCTGTATAATATCCTTTGGTGTTATTGGAGTATAATTGTTACTTTACCTTAAATTCAATGACCCCATACTTTTTTGAGATACTGTATTTATCTTATTATTTTTCATGTATGGTCAAGTCCAACCAGGTGAGGCCCTGACAACACTTATGTCTCTGACCCTATGCTCCTGAAATACATAGATTCTAATCTGCATGGGTTGAAAAAACAGGTTCTCAAACTTGTGGAACTGGATTTAAGTCAGAGCAGAGAGGTGCTGAGCAGGGACCTAAAAATAGTATATAGACTTTGTGGTCATTATTGGCTACCACTGGGTTAATTTCAGATTTGTGGTTATATTCCAGAGATGTGAGCTGTTAAATAAGTGATCCCCAAATGAATGAGGTAATACAAGAAATGTTTGCTATAATTTAGATAAAGCGCTCAATTTTGCAAAAACAATATTTCATTAAGGATTCAGGTGTAAAAGATATTCTGTTTTATTTTATGGCAATGATCTGCTGAGAATGATTACCAAATACGGAAATCTCAGGAGTTTACAAGACTGGTTTTCCTACAGAGGCCAACCCTGTCTAGGAATATAATAGTTCTTTTAGTCTTTCAGATGCCTGAAGCAATTAAAGGAAAACACTATGTTTGAATTTGCTCATGCTGTTTATTTCCCTGATGTTGTCATTTCATCATGGTTACTGGGAGGGGTCAACAATGCATTTTTTTAAAGTGAAAAGTAGTTTTTAGTTTTAGTGAAAGGGAATGACCAAACGTCTGATAGTATCTCTGAGGTTAACAAGACAGGACGATGTCCAGTTTCAGGCCACAAAACAAGGCAGAGGAATGAATATGATATGTCATTTCTAATGGGGCAGGACTCTGAAACAGTCCACTTTCCTAGTTTGGCGTTGATTATAAACAGAGATTGCAACTTGCCAGTCTTATACACATTTGAGTACTTGTACGTACAAGCCTGAAGACACAGACTATATAACACTACCAAAACATCTGCATGTATTAATACATTCGTATGTCATGTTTAAAAGCCATTGCTGGGAAAAAAAATATTTGCCTTGTCAGAGTATACTTCAGTTATGAATTTTTAAATAAAACATCAGAGCTATGGTGGATTCTAATTTTTACAATATCCATGCAAACACAAGGAAATAGAACTAGAATAAAACTGAACTTTAAGAGAACAGAGTATTATTTATTAGGTAACTAAAATATTAGATGTTTTAATCTTTGCAAGACAACTTTGGTTCCTAGAGAGAGGACAGTCTGTTCACCTCAATGACAAACTTGAAGGTTGCTATGCCATTGGCTTCCTGAGATTTCCTTTTGTTTAACAAGTATCTTTTATTTATCTATTACCTTTTTTAAAACAATTAACAATTACTCTAAGCCCTTTATGAGTATTAACTCACTTTATCCTCAAACCAATCCTAGAAAATGTGCAGTACTAGTATCCCCATGTATTAAGCAGGTCAACTGATGTATGGAGAAGTAACTTGTCCCAAATGGCTTTGAAACCAGCAATCTGACTGTAGACTCTGCACTTATTACTAATGTATGCTACCTCATTAATTTGCATTCACATAGTACCTGGGTCCAGCAGTCCCCAGCTTTTTTGGCATCAGGTTTCGAGGAAGACAATTTTTCCACAGACCAAGGGGGTCGTGAGGGGGAGATGATAGGGATGTGCAGTCAAACCTCACTGCTAATGCTACTCTATATTTGCAGCCACTCCCCAATGCTAGCATCACCACCTCAGCTTCACCTCAGATCATCTGGCATTAGATTCTCATAAGAGGAGCGCAACCTAGATCCTTCACATGCACAGTTCACAATAGGGTCCATGCTCCTATGAGAATTGAATGCTGCCACTGATCTGATAGAAAGGGCAGCTCAGACAGTAATACAAGTGATAGGGAGTGGCTGTAAATACAGGTGAAGCTTCACTTGATTGCCACTGCTCACCTTCTGCTGTGCCGCCCAGTTCCTAATAAGCCATGGTCCAATATCGGTCTGTGGCCCAGGAATTGGGGACCCCTGGGCTAAGCCACTATTGCCAGATATCCACTGTGTCAGCCAATCTGGTCACAGGAGGCATCAGGACTCAACTGCATGCTATACTCAGACCAGCTCTCCACCCAACAGTCAAGGAAAGCTCTGGCTCCAGGCTCAGTCTTTGGTCCATAGTCCTTTTTCATCCTAAGATTCTCTGTTGTGATTTTTTTTTTTAGGTTGGAAAATGGTGATGAAGAATTGGGAAAGCACTGATTTTTTTTCTTGCCAATGAATTGTATATGGATCCATCCAAATCCACCAGAAAGTATCTGATAATGGGAAACTCAAAACAGAAGAGGAGGCCAGGTGCCATGTCGTACACCTGTAGTCCCAGCTACTCAAGAGACTGAGGTGGAAGAATTGCTTGAGCCCAGGAGTTGAGGCTGCAGTAAGTTACAATCTGTTCACTGCACTCCAGCCTGAGCAATAGAGCAAGATCATGTTTAACAAAAAACATACCAAAAAAATGAAGGAGTTATGGCCTTAATTCATTTGCTCTTGAAGGTCCCTTTGTCCTTATGCAAATTCACACCCACCTCCTCCTAGCATCCAACTCTGTATCAAAGGGGTATTTCTCTAGCTACAAAATCTGTGGTATTATACCATTTCCCAAAGCAATGCATAGCAACTTGCCTCTCTCTCTCTCTCTCTCTCTCTGTGTATTATACCATTTCCCAAAGCAATGCATAGCAACTTGCCTCTCTCTCTCTCTTTTAAAGTAGGAGTTTATTAAGAAGACAGAAAAGCTCCTACAAGGACCCAAAAGAGGGTTGCCCCAATTTTTTCTTATAATTTAAAAAGTTCACTTAAGTGATGCTTCTAACTTAGAGCATTAATTGGCAAATTATAAGTCGGTTTCAGTTGGTCAATCAATCAACTCTAACTACTCCCAAATATGCAAGATCTAACAAGAAATATTCTAATGAATCATGTCAGAATTCTATTCAATTCCCACAGTCGTTCATTCTTGAGCCATTAGAAAGCAAACTCACTCTGTTTAAATCTTTACAGTTAAATTATATCTATCTCCTCTTATCAACATGGCTATCATTTACTAATCTTAGATGATTGTTTTGGGAGGATAAAATAAAAACAATGAATTGTATTTGGGACATTTTGATTTTGAAGTGTTTGTAAAAGACATTCATGAGGAATAGCTCTAAGGCATTTGGAAAATGTTGGTCTTGAACTCACAAAATGAGGTAGCTTGGGGACATACTTCAGATTTTAAAATCACTTTCATATATTTAAGTTGAAACATTCATCGGAAAAAGAAAATTTATGGCTAGATTGTACAGGATCTTAGATAGTAATAACAAGAAACTTATACAAGCAAGGGACATGAGGCATCCCCCTGCTCTCATAGAGTCTGTGACTGCATTTATACTTTGGAAAGACATCTGTTAGTGAACAAAGGATGTCAAGAAGGAGCTACAGAAAAGTCTGAAAAGAGATGATGAAGTCTAGAACAAGAACCATGGAAATGGAGATGGATATACAGGGGAGTTAGGACAAAGGGAGAAATCAAATGCCATTTAAAAGAAAATGGAGATGATCTTTTGTTTTTTATAACAGGAGGAGTTGCTAGTTTATTTCATTTACTTTAGAGAGGCAAAAGAAGGAAATCTGGGCAACATAGCAAGATGCTGTACTGAATTTGAAGAAATAAGGCTTTTTATGTTAATATTTACTTTTAAGTGATTAGTGTTGCTGTGATATTAATGTTGTGGATTTCAGGTTTATGGGTGTTTATTTTGTTTGCTTTTTTATGGCAATAAAAAAATAGTCTGGGTTTGACAAAGAAAGGCATACATGATATATCAATAATAATCCATAAACCAAGTTGAATTAGCAAAATACAAGCTCCCTCTTCATATAATTCAGGGTTTGAGTCAGTTTCGTCTAGTATCTCAAAGGATAGATTTCCATGGAATACTAGGCTACTTGAGTTTTGGAGCAGTAGAACTTTGTGCTTTCTCAAGCTCTTGGCTTAAGAAAAAGAAAAGGGAAAAATATCTATTGTCCTGTAGCCTCATGGAGCTCTCCAGCTTAGCTTGCCAAGTTGAGGACATCAACACCAGTTAGTGACATGTAAACCTGACACTAAACCTTAGCCCTCTGACAAAACACAAATTTAAATATCCAAATGCTGGCTGCTGTCAGCCTCATGACAAACCATTGTTTCCTTCCACAAATCCTCAGGCTGTAGAACAGCACTGCCAAGGTACCAGGTGACCTCAGCCAGCACAGTATTAACCCAGGGGGATATAGAGGTGGAGAACATATAGTCCCTATCCCTGTGAAGCACATGGTCTACTGAGAGAGGCAGCCATTTCCCCATCTAATTAAAAATCAGTACAATAGTGAAGATCTGAGCTCAATAATGTAGAAGACCTTGGAGGAAGGAAAACTGACTAGAGGGTCACTACATTGTCTGTCTCCCCTTACCCTCCTCTTCCACTTACAGCGTTCAAGAGATGAAGGGTTTTTTGACTCCTGAAATTTCAGACATCAGACCTCTGCGATTCACATATGTTGAGGCTAGTATTACCCGAGAGTGAAAAGGGATTACAGCGTTCTGCTAGATACCTTAGAAGTGCTATCTTAGGAAATTCTCTGATCAACTATATAAGTCTAGTATTATTATTATTGCCACCTCATAAACCAGGAAGCAAGAGCAGAGAGGTCTACATAAGTAGTCAGAATTTAAACATTTATCTGTCTGATTCCATAGCTCTCACTTCTTCCATTGTATCTAACTTAATCCCCCAAGCTGGGTTCTGATACATTTCCTCACTGTATAAGGCAGTATGTGCAATGTAATACCTGCTCCCAAATAAATATATAAATACAGGTATATCATTATACATACATATATACACAAACATGTATAAAGCATAATTAGTTATTAGGCAAATTCTAATGAAAACTACATGATACCACTACATATGTAGAATGGCAAACAAACAGAACAAAAACAGAACAAAAACCTGACAATACCAAGTGCTGGGGTCGATCTGGAATAATGAAAGTACTCATACCTTACTAGTAAGAATGCAACAATGGCTCCAGCCATGTTGGAAAAGTTTGGCAGTTTATTATTATATTAAACATATAATCCACCAACTCCACTCCTAGGCATTTTACGTAGGTCAATGAAAAAAATGTGTCCACGCAAAGACTTGTATGCAAATACCTATAGTAGTTTTCTTTATAATCCCAAACTAGAAATAACTCAAAACTCTATCTGCCGATGAGTGAATAAACCCCTGTGGCACAACCATACAGTGGGATGATACTAAAAAATAATAAGGGAACAAACTATGGTACATGCAATAACATAGAGGAATCTCAGAAGCATGATGTTAAATGAAAGAAGACAGACACAAAAGGCTACTTACTATATAATTCACTTGCATGACTTTTGAGAGAAAGCAAAACTATGAATCAGATCGGTGGCTGCTAGGGGTTGGGGTGAGAAGAGAGTTGACTAAGGAACACAAAACATTTTGGAGTGATATAAATATCCTATATCTTGAGTTTGGGGGCAGCGGCTATATGTTTCATGTTTGTAAAAGCTTGCATTTGCACTATAAACAAAATATGATGAATTTTGGTTTCTGTCAGATATATATTTTTAAAAGAATATAACTATACTCCTAAAAAGGGGTGAATTTCTCCACATGTAAGTTCACTTCAATATGTCAGATATATATTTTTAAAAGAATATAACTGTACTCCTAAAAAGGGTGAATTTCTCCATATGTAAGATCACTTCAATAATCCTTATAACACTAACACACACACACACACGTACACACACAGAAATGTTGTTCCATAAAAATGTATTTTAATACAAAATTGAATGTTTATGTCTAATTTCTTTGAGCCATTCATTCTTGCTTTGGCCTTTTTACAAATCCCACCCACAAGGTACCATCTTTTATGGACGATTTTGTAATGTGAGCAAGGACACCAGAAAACAATACGTTAGTAATTTGTTCCATACACCATCATCCTGTTACAGATGCAGACAAAGCATCTGAGTGTGAAAGGATTTGAGCCTATTACCAAGATTAATGGAAACCCAGATGGAGGACTCTTGAAGAACTAACAGCTTCATCTGAAATCCAGTGGAAAACAATTGTCTTAGAGTCATGCGAATTGCTATAAAAGCCAAAACTTATAACTAAGTCCTACTGCCTTCCAGGCACTGTTTGACAGCCTTGTGGGGTCTGAGAGCAGAGGCCTGAGAACAGAGATTTATGCCACAAATTAAGCTCCTAAAACTCCAGTGGAATATTTTGTGAGCCCCTTGGCCATATGTAACTGCGCTGCTAACTGTCACTGCAAGAGAACATTCTAAAAATGATGTGGAGTGGGGTGCAGGACAGGGAGTATTTAATTAAAAAGAAAAAACCTTCATAAAAATAAAAATAAAAATTTAAGAGCTATTTTGCAATTCTAAAACTTGCCTCATGTTCCAAGGATGTCTGAACATGCTTGGGGCCATCATTTAAATGATTTTCTTCTCAACCAGTGGGGTGTAATTTTTAAATTACTGAAGATGTCCAAAGATAGTCATGTTTTTCATCTGTGAAAAATACAAGACTTTTTCTGAGAATTTCTACTTGCCCTACCTATTACTCATTTTCTAAGTCAGCTAAGACCTTTGAGGATAAGAGGCACAAATAACATAAATAATGACATTGAGAAGACAAAAAATGAAGAACAGGGCCGAACTAGACATCCTATCCCAAATGTGTCTTAACAGAACCCATGCAGTATTGCGCATTATTGAACAGTCCTGCGTTTTCAATTCATTATAATGCTTTCTTTTGAGCTCACAAGTTGTTCAGCAAAGGTCAAGTAAGCTAGCAAGAGGAAACATTTGTTTAGAGCCCATTTGAAAGAGGAAGAACCATGAACAGTGAATAAACAGGTGGAGGCAGGTATATTACAAAACTCTATGCATTCTGAAGGTTTGTATCAATATGAGCAGGGCTTTCTTTCTAATCTCAGGGGCAGAATTTCAAAATATAGGCTTGCTGGAGTATTTATCTAGTTTCTCATCACCTGACTGAAGCCAAATCCTCACCACAATAATTGGCCCATTAAAAGATGTATTTCTAGCAGCTCTAGCTGATGAATCATTCAGATATAGGCACACATTTACGCCCCTCTTGGCTACACATAAACAAACAAAACAAAATAAGACACAGAGAAAGCAGAATGGGTATAAGAAATTCTCACTACAACCGGTCCCTAATCCTCTATCCTTAATACATACTAAAGGATAAATGTATACAAATGGTAGTGAGAAGAGTCATCAGAAATGGAAAAGATGCTTTTCTTTGTTCTATTTTGTTTTTTGGACTGGCCCTACTGTCAATGTTTGCCTCTCAGCCTCCTTACACTTGAAGCACAACTTTTCCTTCTATGTCGTTTTCATTTCTTCTCCAACTATTTGTAGACTCGTCTCATTACGTAGATTATGGATTATGATCAAGGAGTATCAAGCCCTTTTTAAGATAAATCAATATTTACTGTTTTCTTAAAGGGTTTTTGAAGAGGGTAAAAAAAAATAGAGAGGCAGGCAACCATGGCAGAGGTCTGGCCACAGTCGAGTCATCTGTCCTTCTGCTATGCTGCTCTGTCGACAATGTCCCACGACTCATCTTTCCACAATGGAAATCTGCCATTATGGAAGCACTTCCAGAAGAGACCAGAAATACTGAAAATGATTCTTCCACAGCCCCATGGACTACAGCATGATGTGGATCAACACCTGCTCCAGTTCCATTCCACAGTCACTTCTACCTGAGACTCTGAGGCCCAGCAAGGCGCGGATGGTCCAGGCCCATCACATTTCCATGCTGCAAAGAAATACATCAATATCCCTACCCCTAACCTAAAAAAAATTTCACCAAGTGCAGCGGCATCACTCGCGCCACTGTCCCCAACCGGGTCTAGCTCTGGGAATCCTCTTAGCAAGCCAGTGGACTTGGCTGGAGATTCAGCCTGCCTCAAGACCAGGTTTACAGTCAGGGCGAAGTCCCTGCTGCTTCAGGTCCTACAGGTGCCAGGTCACCAAGGATGGAGGAACCCGGTTCCGCCCATGCCACCGCATGACCCAGCACTCCAAGTACTGTGTACTCCCTGCCCCTCAGGTCTCATTAGGCCCCGCCCCTCTGGAGCTGGCAGGGCTGCCAGGTAGGGCTCTGGTTTCCTTCGCTCCTGTGGGCATGACCTCCGGGTCACGTGGAGTTGGTCCCTTAGAAATGGAGACCCAGAACCGCTTGCACCTTGAAAGCAGCAAATGGACTTTTGGTGTTTCTCTCTCCACGCTGCGGCATCCAACTCGGCTCTGACCATTTGGCTTCCTCCCAAGGTTTCTGCAACTTTTTATCGGATCCTCGATTATTCCACTATCCTAAAAAAATAAATAAATAAATATCACCTGTTGGGTACGATGTGCGCAGGTGGGCGTAGTGGGTACTCTTAATGCCCAGACCAAAAACTATCTGTATCCCCAAAGGTACTGAAATTTAAATACATGCATGAAATCATCAAAGACAAAACCAGAATCCTGATGTTAACAGTGCCATTGAGGGTTGCCGAATGTTTCAGGGTGGCACAGCTAGTTCTCTGATCTGAACCAAGACAAAGATTAGTCCTTGATTCTTTTCTACTACTCTACACAAGAGAAACAAGCTTCCTTGTCCAGAATTGAAGACACTGCCAATACTCTAGTTTGAACCACATTGTCTTACCTCTACTCAAGAAAGCAACCCAGACTGTTAAGTGAATGAGGGAACAATAATGTATTTTATTGACCATCATTATCTTAAATAATATTTATAAATTGTTTATGCTTTACTTGAAAATGAATGCAAAACAAGACAGAAAATGCCTGCCCAACAATGAAAATCCCAGTATGGTTGACTGTTTTTTTTTTTTTTTACTTTTGTCTCAATTATTAATTCATAATGATTTAAAAAAATATAGTTTCACTTGGGTTAAAACAACTAAAAATGTCAAATAAAAATTTCTCCCATAATAAAGACATTTCTCTAGAAGTGGCAGTAATTAATATATTTTGGAAAACAGTATGTCTTAATTTTGAAAAGGATTATGAATGTTGGGTTGTAGAATTTCCTACACGATTGGGGTTCCTTTTATACCTTTTCTGATACGTAGTTATTTTCTCCTGTCTGAATACTAAATGTTGATTGGAGGGGAGTAGTGACAAGGTTCATGGGTCAAACTTGTCAAGAAAAGTCAAAATCGTGACTGGGAAGAAAAAAATACTGCTTTGAGTATGAAGAGCAAAGCAAAAACTGAATGATAAAGAGTTAAGAGCAAAGGTAATAAGAAAATGTAGCTAGGAATCGGACTGGTTTTTTTAGTATTGCACTTGGCCTCTTTTGCAGCTTAAAAGAGTGAAGTTGAACTGAAGACTAAAATGGAAATTCACGCTAAAAATCTCAAGGCACCAGGCTTTGTTGGATAGATTTGAGACCCATATTGCTGATGCATAAATCTCTATTCTTCCCCCTTAAAATATTCCATCTATTTTCCCCAGTTCGACTTTCTGATACATAGCAAAACAAATCTATTCTCTGAACAAAGGAAGATTTCAAACAGGAGGATCAGCTAACACCTCTCCTTTTAGTATACTTCAATAAAATTGAACCAGGTCCATCATATATTTCAACTACAAAATAATCTGTGAAATTTACCATTCTGATATTTTTCAATTCCTCAAAGACGCCTTAAAAGCATAGTACGATATTTTACAAAATATTTTAGATGAGATTTGAAAACTGAGTTCCAAGACTTCTATTATCTGGACTGTGCATTTATATTAATATTAAAAGGATCTGCTATTATGTTCACTTTCTTAGCAACTGTACCATATTATTAGATCATATCAACTTGAGAGAAAAATATATATGTAGATATGTGTGTGTATATACACACACACATATATATGTGGCAGGCGATTGTCCAAACCAATCAAGTAGGTCTTAAATTAGAAGTTTGTGGAGGAAGGTGAGTTATCACCTAAGATATAGAATCAGACATTTCAGTGCAATTCACAGAAAATGCTATGGAGAGATGGTTCTTGAACACTATGTATGACTTTAGCTGAGCTCGTCAGAATTCATACAAATCCTCAGTCACTCTGGAATAAGAGTGTACTTTAAAAATGGGGTATAACTAACTGGAATATTAAGGTAGCTGCCTCAGAAATTATTTGATCTGTCTAGAGATTTTGATCCCCTTGATTTTTCTGACCACTTCTAACTCCTATGTTCCTGAGCTTCTTCAGACTTCATAGTTCTATGTCCCCTCAGCTTGTGATAACACATTTTTTTTCTGGATCTTCTTTTTAGCTTGGCTGACCTAGCTGTCTGCTTTTCTATTTAGCTTCAAACATGCACTCTTTATTATTTTACCTACCCTTCCCCGTTCATTGCACTATCTTGCCCCATGCTACTGGTTTCATCATTCCTTAGATACAGTTCTGCCTTGTTTTAATCACTATATGGCATTCATTACTGGTACCTGTGTCACCCCATAGAATCGAAATTATCCTTTTGGGCTTCAAATGAAAAACTCATCATCTAGCATTTGGTTAATATAGTTAAGTTTATAGATGTAAAATCTATGCCATGGCTATTGATAAAGTTTGGCAGGATGAGTCTTGACAATAGTGGAAAAGGAGACAAAAACCTGTGTTACTTATTTATTTTTATTTTAAAGATGGGTATATTTTAGGATTAGGTGTACAAATGGTCATTGTATGGGCAAAGTTTGAGTCTCACTTCGGTCCCCACTCCACCTAGTTTGAGATCAAGTGCCCTTATTGATGACATATGCCCTCCACCCCCACCCCGGCAGTTTCCCACTACTGCCAATCGCTTTCTTATAGTATTATGATAACTGACAAAAATCTGTTTTAAAGGAAAGCGATCTAATGTGCAAAATGAATTATGCATTAAAAGTACATTGATATGTTAATATTTTTTTTAAAAAAGCATATTGACAAATAAAGAAAAAAATGATGTTGCTGAGAGACACTACAGACTGCTCAGAGAAAGAGAGGGAAGACACAGCTGATGTATTCTTAATATAGATTATAACTCTAGTATTCAGGCTATTAATGTCAGAAACCTTATCTATCTCATCTTTGAATCCCCTTTAGATTTCAGCAAAATGCTTTTGAATTGAAATGAATCTTCTGTTGGTAGCGTCTTTCTTCTAAATGCTGAGCAGTTGATATATTATTGATGTACCCAAAAGAACTTTCGTGATTCAAAAGCTAGAAGAATCAATGAGAGAATAGTTTTCTCTGGCCTTGAATGCAGACAACAAAATAGGATGGATGAACTAACATTCATCAAACTCTTCCAGGCATTCTGCAGCCATCATCTCATGGAGTTTTCATAAAGTCCAACAGAAGCACAATTATAAGATGAGGACAGAAGACTCAGATTAATCATTGTCTCATGGGCAGTAGGCTTTCATGAGGGAGTCAGAATGGACACTCTGGCTTCAGAGTCTGTGCTCCATTGGATCCAAAATGCAATCCTTCAGTGACTGGTGAGAAGCAAATGAGAAGAGTCTTGGAAAATACATGTTCATGTCATTTCAGTGTGAAGAAAGTAGGAAGGGCATTTAGAACATGTGGCTTCTAGGCAAAGCTTTTTCTCAGATTAAAAAAAAAGTGTATTTAACCAAAAAAGAAGCCAAAAAAGTGCCATGTTGCCCTAAGGACGGTGCCAGAAAAAGCTCAGAATAATCTCATATTTATACAATGCTAGACACAACCTGATAAATAAATGAATAATATTTTTGAACACATGCTTAGAATAAAAAAGTTAGGCAAAGGCTGTATAACCCTATTGTTTGGGAAAGGTTGCATGACATTACACAATGTAAAGAAGAGATACTATGGCTTAGCCCTTATTTGTTTTATCTTTTCCACTGAGGCCAACAGTCTTCCAAATTAAAATTACACAGCAAGTATTGTTAAGAGGCTATTGTTATCCAGGTTAAAAAAGAGCAGAAAAAAACAGCACTAAAAAAACAGCGACTAAGAAACAGTCTTGATAAGTTCTGCAATCAAGTGTGAACAGAACTTGTAAATGTGATTGTGGAACCATTCTGAGTATGCTTGCAGATAACATAGAGAATGAGAGTGATGCCATAGACCAAACAGGGAAAAATGTTACACTTAAGGAGGTCTAGCTATACTTAAGAGAGAGCAGTGTGGACAGAGAATTGGAACTGGGTCTTTTCATTTTTTGTGATTCCCACAACACTGGACATACTACCGAGCACATCATGGCATTTAATAAGTGTTTGAGGGGTTTTTTTTTGTCCTGAATGGGAATAATTTTCCAATTGAAACATGTGAAAATGTGAAACAAGTATAGCATCATATAGTTGACAAGATTTATAGAATACTTTCAGTTTATCAGATAGATGGTATTATAAAGCTAAGATAGCAGTGTAAACCCCAAGTGTTTCTATTATTATCACAATTAATAATATATTTTCAATCCAGCCAATATTTCCCTTGGTTACTATTTTCCATATGCTGTGGGAAGCACCAGGATGTAGAGATAGATGAGACACTCTTTGTTCTCTCAAGTTTCTCACTGTGGTGAGCTAATAACAAGCAGGCTGTCATTTCACAGAGACCTTTGTCTTTGGGAAACACATATCTATGAACAGTCAGGGTGTCCTGAGCAATAGCTACTTGTGGGTGAATGTATGGATTATTACAATATATAAAGAGAGAGGTAAGTGACGATTTCAACTGTAAATCCTTTAAAACATCAGGACTTTGATTCTCAGAGCTACATATCTTGAATAAGACAAGGCAGATAAAAGCAAAGGAAGATAATGTTAAATGATTCTTCTGTGCCATACACTGTTCTAAGAGTTTGCATATACTACTTCATTTAATGCTCACAACAACCCTGTGTGGTAGATACATTATTTTTATTCTAGAAATGAAGAAATCAAGGCATATAAAAATAAAATACTTTGCCCAGACTCACAAATATAGTCAATGGTAGAGACTAGATTTTAATCTGGGCGGTTTGAGCCAATGGGGAAAGAAATGTGAGCTGGTCTCACTTTGGACTCTCTTTTCTTTCATCGTCCATCCTCTCTTCTAGGCATACAGTGTTCTGTGGAGAGCTCTCTTGCCAAAGGAACTTAGTCTAATAATCTTATTCATACTAAAGTCGTAAGAGTCTAATGTTAGATCTTCCCAGATATTTGTATTTTTAAAAAGAGACTATCAACGAAAGGTAGTGTATAACACACACCAATAAAAATGACTGATTAACAATGAAAATTTAAGAATAGGAGTGAGATATTGTGGACTATGGAGGGTATGATTGTCTCTCCTAGGAATAATATTCACTTTTCTACCTGGCAGTGGTCAATAGAGAAGAAGATATACTTGGAGAACATTTAGAAGAGCCTTCTTTAAAAGGTGAGCTTTGAGCTAGGTCAGGGCAGAAGCAATACATTTGGATTCTTAGGGCAGGAAGGATGGGAACCCTCATAGCTGCAGGAAGAATAAAAGCAAAGGCAACACAAAGGAGAGTTTCCAGAACACACACTCATCTCTCGTGAGTCTGAACAGACCTGTAGTCAGGGAGTCCATCCTGAAATATATTTTCTGAAGATAAAATAACTGAATAATTAGTTCTCTCTATTATCTTACTTTTTAAAAATGTTTTTATGAACAAAACATTCAGGTTAACATAATGGTCATTTTGGAGGGTTCCTCAAAACTATCTTTTAAATCTAACTTTCAATTTTAAAACATAATGTGTTATGTGGAAGTCCTATACTGGACTCTACTAAAATCCCCAAATTTCTATCATATAGTTTCTTTTATCAGACACAATTCTTTTACAATATTAACCCAAAAGCTGTGGTATCTTACTGTTCTTTATTTTTTCTAGAAGAATTTTATAGCCTCACAAATTCATTAAGGTGTATGCTTAATTTCAGAAACAGGATACTGCATAATAACTGATCACATATATGTAAGCTACAATGATTTTTACAAGTCCTTTATCCAACATCCATCTTAGCAAGATGATAACATCCTCTTGTGACTCATTCATTTTCCCTATTTTTAAATTCTCTGACTTCCTGGAAGCTCCTCTGTTCTGGTGGTCGGGTAGAGAAGCGTTCACCCAGAAAATGAGCTTGAAAAAAAATTTCCCATGAGTTCTTGCTCACTGTTTTGTTTTGTTTTTCCCATGTACTTTGCCTTGAAAGAAAAGTCAGAATAAATAAGACAAGCAGCAGATAAATGAAACTAATTTTGTTGTATTGTTTGTCTAGATCATAGACCAGAAGTTTAGTAAATAAATGGGGTTTTTTCTTTTTAAAAATTTTACAATTGTATCTAAAGTATACAGCTGCATATCATCCAAATGTGTGCCTCAGGTTTGGGTAAGAAATTAAGACTTCCTTTCTGCTTAATCAAATTTCAATACCAATATATCCATGTTCACTCCCAAAACCACTATATCCATGTTCACTCCCAATGAAGTAAAAACTTGATTAGTAATAATAATGAAGAAATGTTTCTAATAGTTAAATAAGTAAAACCATATCAATTGTCTGTTTTTGTAGGTCAAACCCAGATTGATATTGGAAATTCTACCTATTGTAACTCATAGATAGGCTAACTGGTTAATTCCTTCTTACATTCAAGGAATGGATATAGATACTATATCTTTTATTCTTAGAAGAAAATGTGACATTTCTTAAATGACATTCCATAAAAATAGTTTGAGAAAATAGAGGGCCGGGCACAGTGGCTCAAGCCTGAGCTCAGGGGTTCAGGACCAGTCTGGGCAACATGGCAAGACTTCATCTCTACAATAAATCAAAAAATTAGATGGGCATGGTGTCACGTGCCTGTAGTTCCAGCTACTTGGAAGGCTGAGGCAGAAGGATCACCGGAGCCCCAGCAGGTCGAGGCTGCGGTGGCTGGGAGCGTGCCACTGCACTCCAGCCTGGGTGACAGATTGAGACTCCAACTTAGAGAAAACAAAAAAGTAGAGATGACTTCACTTACACAAGTAGACAACAAAGCCTTAAATAAAATATAAATGATTAAGTGTTCTCACCATACAGACAAAAGGCAACTATATGAAAAGGTGGATATGTTAATTAGCTCAATTGTAATAATAATTTAACTATAATTCTGTATGAGGAAGGACCTCAAAAACCAGGAATTTATTTATAAAAAATTGTGTATTTATTTTTACACATTCAAACTTCAGTCACCTTCAATGTACTCTCTGTTTGATGTAATACACTTATCAATATGCTTTTTCCACTGCTCAAAATAGTCTTTGAATTCATCAATTTTGATGCTTTTTAGTGCTTCTGGTGTTTTTTTACTTCACCACTTCCACGTTGGCAAATGTTTAGCTCTGAGGACTTTTTTCATCCAGAGAAACAAAAAAAGGTACTCAGAGTGAGATTGTGTGAATAGGGGCTCAGGGCTCAAGTTGTTTTTGGTCAAACACAGCATTTTTGCTGAACACAGTACAGTGTGGGCAGGTGACTTTGTAAATCATCCATCATGAAATGGGTAAATACATTGAAAGAATCTCCAAAAAAAACAAAAAAATTCACTGAAGCCAAACACAGCCTGTCACAAGAATGCTAGCTGGTATACCGATATCAAGGTTCCTAGAACACTTACTAGCAGGGAAAACTTGTTCTACAAGGGCCCCACCACCCAAAAGATAATTCCATTTTTTGGGAGGGTGGTCCTCCCTTGTAAATCAAAGCATAATGTTGTACAACTTAAATATATACAATTTTAATTTTCAAATTAAAATAAAAAGTAACATTAAGGAGAATTAAATAAAACAATGAAAGAATGATACCTATGATCAAGTAACATATGCTTAGTAAATAGATGTTTAAGTATGAGACTAACAATACAATACAATGAGCATAAAGTTATTATAGATTCTTTGAAAAATTTTACATACATTCCTAAAAAACATTTATTTCAAGAAATTAGCAAAGCACTTTGACATTTGGTTTTTAATTTTAAAAATTCACCATCTTTTATAAATTAATAACTAAGATTATTTGTAGTGGAGAAATATTAGATGAAAGGTTTTCAACATTGAAGGAAATGCATCTAATAGAAATACCTAGGAATAATTTAGTTTCTGGTAAGATAGTGAATAAGCATAATCTTCTAGTTCCCTTTCCAACCCAACTTTGTCAATGCTGTATATACATGGAAACAAGAATCTATCTCTACATCCTGGGAAATCCCTGGAAAGAGAAGGTAGGGTTGAGTGAGGGGTGATGCAGCAGCCCAGAGAGAAGAAAGTCTAGGGAGCAAGGGCAGGGTAAGACCTTTTCATTGTGTGTGTTTATAAACCCCCTTTCACAACATCACTGAGTAAACCATTGCCCTCACCCACGCCAGTCTGAGAGAGAAAACAGGTCATACCTGCCAAAAGCAGGCCAGAGATCGTTCCCTAACCTGCCTGGAATTAGTGAGTGGATTATAGTGTTCACGGATGGTCCAGTCAACACCTCACTATTTCTTCCTTGGTTACCCATCCCACCCCCGCCCCCCAACCTAACCTAAGGTCTGATTGATTGCAAAGAAATGATTTTGCTTTTGAAAAGAATCAATGCCTGCATGGAGATACAGGAATATTTTCTGTGGGGCAGGGCATCTGTTGAGGATTTAGTCATCAAGGAATACTGGAACTCAGTTTGTCATGAGTGAGCCCTGACACATCCCCTAAACTTATCAGGAAGGGCACAAGTGAGGATTCAGACTTTAGTTCTTCCCTATGGGTGCATGTTACCCTCTAAAGAAATGTGAGATCCTGAGGAATAATAATGCAAACTCTTAAGGAATATAACGCCTTTAAGACAGAGACAGAAAATGGAACAATCTAATCACCATGAAATAGAATTGTCTAGAAAGAATAATTGTTTGAAAGTCAGCACAGTAAGTTTCTCAAATAGGTAAGAAAGAAGACTGATTAAAAAAAAAGAAACAGGAGTAAATGGTTATTAAGAACCACTTAAAATGTAATAAAAAGGTATTGAAAGATGGAATGGATGCAGCAAAAGAATGAATAAGTTGTCAAATCAGAAGAAAAAATTACAAGCCAACAAGAAAGGAGAATGAAGAAAGTTTTTAAATGCAATTTAAGAGGTAGAAAGGACAAAGGAAGAAATATAATTCATGTCATAAAAGTCTCAAAAGAGAAAGATAAAAGTAAATGGAAGGAAGAAAATAATTTTCAAACTATTTATAGAAATGTTACCATAATTTAAGAAACATGAAATGTTGTAGGTCGAAAGGACTTAGTTTGAAAGAGTATTGATAAGAAGGGGGGGGGTCAATGTCCAGACCTATTAAAATGAAATTGAGGAGCATCAAAACACAGAAAAGAATTAGCAAAGTTATAAAACAGAGTAAAAACTTAATATGTTTTTAACTGACAGATATATAAGGAAATTTATATCCAACAAATGGAGATTCCACATTATTTTTTAACACATTATTATTATTATTATTTTTGAGTTGGAGTCTCACTCTGTCGCCCAGACTGGAGTGCAGTGGCGGGTCCCGGCCACCGCAGCCTCAACCTGCTGGGCTCCGGCGATCCTTGCGCCTCAGCCTTCCAAGTACCCGGAACTACAGGCGTGTGCTACCATGCCCGGCGAATTCTTTTTTTGATTTATTGTCGAGATGAGGTCTCCTGCCCAGGCGGGTCTCGAACCCTTGGGCTCAGGCAATCCACTCACCTCGGCCTCCCAAAGGCGCAGGATTACAGGCTGAGCCACCGAGCCGGCTCAACACATTATTTTTTAACTTCTCTTCACATATACAAGCTATGTGCCAGATTACAAAGAATCAGTAACATACAGACTGTTTTCTTACTTTAAGGTAATAAAATAAGAAATCAACAATGAAATAGCTTAAAAAGTAAATTATTTAATAGCATTTGAATTGTTATAAAACTACAGAAAAATAATAAAAGTCTTAGAATTGAATGAAAAAGAAAACATCAAAACTTCTAAAACACAGCTAAAGAAGCATCTGGAGAAAAATGGAAAGCATCAAACACATTCATCAAAGCTTAAGAAATATAGAAAGCAAATGAGCAAAGTTTTCAACTCAGTATGAGGAAGAGTTTCAAAACAAACTCAAAATTAAAAGAAAAAGTAATGAGGATAATGACAGAAATTAAAGACAAATAAAACAAAAGAAAGATTAATTAAAACAAAATAGCTGGGCTTGGTGGCTCAGCCTGTAATCCCAGCGCTTTGGGAGGCCGAGGTGAGTGGATTGCCTGAGCCCACGGGTTCGAGACCCGCCTGGGCAACTTGGCGAGACCTCATCTCTACAATTAAAAAAAAAAAAATTAGCCGGGCTTGGCACGCCTGTAGTTCCAGCTACTTGGAAGGCTGAGGCGGAAGGATTGCTGGAGCCCAGCAGGTCGAGGCTGCGGTGGCCGGGAGCGTGGTACTGCACTCCAATCTGGGTGACGGAGTGAGACTCCAACTCAAAAAAAAAAACAACCCCAAAACAAAACAAAATATTTTTTTAAAGAGAAAGAAGTTGGAAAAATCTGACCCTGAGGAGAAAAGATAGAAGAGACAAATTTTAAAAAAGAATATATAGACAGCTAGACATGAGAAATCTTAAATGTATGAGAAATTACATGTCAATACATTTAAGAGTCTTGTTCAAATATATGTTTTCTTTATCATAAAATTGACAACGTGACCACAAGAAAAATAGAAAAGTCTTTAAGTCAACCAAAGCTCAGATGGTATTTTATGTATGTTCATTCAAACTTTCGTGGATAGGATAATCTTTGTCTTACAAAAGGATTTAAAAACATATACATAGGGTAAGTTTCCCAACTTATTTTATGTGGCTTGTATAACTTTTATACTAGCAGTAGAAGTCTCTATGTGGAAAAAAATGCAATGTACATTTCACTTATTAAAATACATGCAAAATCCTACATAATTGTTAGCTTATTAAAACTAATATTATTTTGCAATATATAATGATCAAGTTTATCCCAATGTGGCAGTATGCTTTGTCATCAGAAAGCTAGTCAATATAATTCATAACACTAATGGACTATGAAGGAATATGTTAAAAATTTCAGAAAAAGCTTAAATCAGTATCTGTGATGTTTATAAAATTTAGAAAGAGCACTTAATAAAATTCAAGATCTATTTATAATGAAATATTTTTTAAAGTTAAAAAAAATTTAAGTTAATAAAGTCTTTCATCAATAGCTTGCATCAATAATTAACTAATAAAAATGTTTGATAAATCTCCTTTATCATTAGAGACCAGATAAAGATGCATACCATCATCACTATCACTTAAGATATTTTCAAAAGTCCTAGACAATTCAGTAAGATAAGAAAAAAGAACAAGAGTTTAAGATCTGAAAGAATGAGACACACTTTATTTATATTTTTTATGATTATTTAACAAATAAACTTTCCCCAAAGCTACAGAAAACCTTTTGAAAATGCAGAGGTCGACAAAATAATCATATATACAAGATTAAGTTAGGAATACTGTGCCCTCTATTCCAGCATTATAAGATATAGAATAGAAAATATGATATAATTATTTAAAAATCTGTCAAACAAGAAATAAGCTTTAAAATACACCAAACGACAGAAAAGAATATCTGAGAAATGGAGAGAGATACCATGTCCATGGTTAGAATTAATCAACACTAATTTTCTAGAAATTCATGTCAATTCTAATAAAAACTATGACGGGGTGTTTTTAAGAACTCCATAAACTTACCATAAACTTAATGTGGACAAAACAGAGCCACGAATAGCCAAATCAGTTTTGAAAAGGAAGGATTAAGAAAGATGACTTGCACTATAAACATTTCGGGCAAAGCACAAAACTATTAGTAATGGGTGTAAGGTTGGCGTAGAAAAAAAGCTCAATGAAACGGATCTGTGTAAGTGTTGAAACATTTGTATGAATAGATAGCACAAGACTCGGTAGAGAAGAGGGATTGTTTAGGAGATGGCGTTAGAGAAACTCACTTTATACAGAAAAGCAAGTATTAATTCTTCAATTAAAAAAAGGGAAGGTACAGGAGGAGTAAATACTTAGATATGATAGATATAGATGTAAATCCGTTAGAAAAATGAAAGTCCATGATTTTGTGATCTTGGTGTGGGAAAGGACTTAAACTTTAAACACTTACATGTACCCACATTCACAAACAATAAAAGGATGCATTTGACATAATATTTAGAATTTCTGTCTAATAAAAGCTTTATAGGCAACATACAAATAGAAGCAACATACCAGAAATAGAATTTGCAGCATCTAGAACTAAAAAGTTTATGTGGAAAAGGAAATTTGGAAAATTCAAAAGAAAAAGCATACAATCCAATAGAATAATAGCTCTTGTATGACAGGTCATGCATAAAAGGGGGACTAATAAGTACATGAAGGAGTACTCAGGCTCACGTTTAGGAAGCAGAGCTAGTCTAGGAGCAATCTGACAATTCTAGATAGTAGGTCCTGGTAACAACCTAGATTTATGTTATCCCCAGGGGAATGGATAAATGAAATGTCTTGGGTGTATGTATATAAGCTATGTAATGGTACCCAGCAATCAGAAACAATGAATGAACAAATGAATTGCACTGAAAATACAACAACATGTATACCTGTTAAAAGCATTATTGAATGGAAAAGTTAAACAATTAATCTATTAATTTATATATTTATGAAATTTAAATGTCCACAGATACACAAAGCAACCCTACATATTTTATAGTAACAATACGTATCAAAGAATATTGAATGGTAGGACTAGTGGCATGAAGGGGAAAACAATAAATCAAACCAAACCAAAGGGGGCCTTGCACGTCAATGATAAATGTATTGTGAGCTAAAAAGTTTGATTAACTCAACCTTCTGCACCTGAATTCCATGTATTTTTAAAAAGTCATCTGAAGAGCTTTTTCAAACATTATCCTCATTTCTTAATTTTTGCCCCCACCAGATTTTGAGTCTTAAAGCTAGGAATAAGCTTGAGTAGTGCATAGAAGTTTTCCAGATAATTCTGATTAGTCCTTGAAACCAGTGCTGCCACAAGGGAACTGTGTTAATTAGAGTCACCTGAAGATGTGTGCTAAGATGCAGATTTTCAGATTCCCAAAAAATCTATTTAATAACACTAGAGTGGAACCCAGGAAACAGAATATTCAACAAGGATCCCATGACATTTTGTACAGGTGGTTTCTGGGTCACATTCTGATAGGTACCACTTTAACACACTAGAGGTAAACTCTTTTTAAGAAGGAACAATACCAATAAGAAAGGAGGTTGCTCATTGTTTCCATTTTTTAAATATTATTTTAAGTGTTCAAATAAATGCCATAATATTTTAACTGTGAATAAGAAGCATAAACATCAGAAAGGAAAAGATGATCTATCACCAAAACACATAAAGAAAATACGACAATGAACTCAGCCTCTGCCTCTAGGTGTGCCCTGCCCTCAGAAACAGAGATGGTAAAGAAAGGGCAGACTTTCAGCAGTATAGTCTGGGTCATCAATAAGTTTCTAGAGTTGGTTAGTTTAGTGCAGTATTTAAAGGAATGTCTTTGAATTCAAAGCTGGTATTTCTTCTGAGAAGCTTTCCTGTTATAGGACAACTGTCGATAGGTTGGCAATGGAGCAGATATTCCAAGGAGTCAGTCCATAGTATAGTATCATGATTCCCACTGATGTCTCTTTCTTTCAAGCTAGTCTCCAAGCAGCAGCTAGGGTATGGTAAGCAATAGTCTAAAAAGTATGGATCAGAATCATCTAGGGTACTTGTTAAACTATATAGTCAAAGCTCCATCCCAGACCTACAAAGTCAGAATTGCTATGATTGGGAGCCAAGAATCTGTGTTTGAGAATTGTCATGGAATTCTTATGCCCTTGGGAGGAACTAGCTAAGGCTAGAGAAAGCAACCAGTTTGTGCTTACCGGCTGGCATTCAGAAGATCAAACAAATATTTGAAATCAATTTGAAGATATAGTATTTGTGTGTGTGTGTGTGTGTGTGTGTGTGTGTGTGTGTGTGTGTGTGTGTGTGTGTATGTGTAAGGAGGTAGTTACCATCCAAAACAGAAATGCAATGTCAATATCTATCCACAGAGGAAAGAAAGATTTCTGTGTGTGCATTGGGTGTAATGGTGAATGTTTTGTGGAGGAATATGAAATGGGGAGGACTGTTGCATATGTTGTTGTTGTTCATATGTGATTATGTGTGTTATTTGCTTGTGTGTGGTGGGAAATCTTTTCTGGAGAAATGTATGTGTAGCAAATGAGGGGAGTACAAAGAGAAATAAAATGGAGATTAAAAAATGGAGAAAAAATTCTCATGGGAGAATTTGTGAACCTTTGAGCCTAAAGTTCTCTAATTTTGAGGACTAAGTGGCAAAGGGTGATTCAGAACAGGGGGTAGAAGGATGCATCCCACCTTCCTATGCAGCTGAGCTCCATGGGAAGTTTCCACCTTGAGAGAATCAGGAGATAGCCCCCTAGAGACTCATCCAGAAGGATCCTCCAAGTGGTGTAAGTGATACAAAGTTAGGAAAACCAAGGTAAGCATGAGAGGAAGCCAAGAAACACAGGTACAAATGTGTCAGTGAGGGAAGCATTAAAGTGAGTAAGCAGTGATCCCAGACTGGACAGGAGGCATTACTGGCAGGGGTCATTAAAAAATGAGTAACATGAGAATTTGGTGGGGAAAAAAATATAATGTAAGAAATAGAGGTAAAGGACTGTGTGATCTATAATTAGCTCATGCTCAGAGAAGACAAGAATACTTGAGACTTTGGAGGTGTTCAGTTGAGATCCAGGATATGACTGTACTCATTAGAGGCTGATGGTTACTGGAGTTGAAGGTTGAAGTGAAGGAAGGTGGACAGCAATGAGTCAGAATAGCAACAGTAATGTTTAGGTCACTAATGATGATAGAAGAGATGGTGCAGAAAGGAAAATGGTGAATCAGGCAAAGAAATGGTTGAGGAAGGTAATGGTGAGTTGTGAAGGATGACAAATGGTGATGAAGGAGCTAGTATAAAGAGGTGAAATGGTAGGTGATGATCAGTGATTAGAAAGCAACCCTGGAGAGAATGCCTAAACTTTTAGTGGGTTAGGCAGTTCAGGGAAATAAAAATATCCATAAGAGAATTGAAGAGATTCCCAGGTAATCAGAGTAAAGGCCAGGTTTCACTATGCAGGTGATGATTTGAAGAAAAACAGTGAAAAAACATTTATGAAATAATTGCTCATAAAAGAACGAGACTTATAAGGAACTTAATAAAAGGTACTAGAAGTTGAGCCAAAGAAAGATAAGCAAGGGTAAAGGGTGTGGATATGTGGGATTGAATTAGGTTGGGATGATAATAAAATAAAATAAAATAAAATAAAATAAAATAAAATAAAATAAAATAAAATAGATATTTGGTTGTTGCTTTGAGAAGTGGGGTAGGTTTTGAGGAGCAGAGCGTTGAGTCCTTGGAAAGGTCTAATTTGGCTTCTTCCAAACTGCAAAAGTAGTCAAGATACATACATGCCAAAGGGAGGCTTTTAAAAATAAATCAACTCTCAAAGTACCATGGTGTTTCTAATCACTAATTATTTTTCTTATTGTGAAATGTGGCACATTTATTTAAAAACTGGCCATTTTGGCTCTTCTAATTTTGAAAATCATAATTAAATGGAAGAATACAAAATTACTAAAAATCTAAATAATAACTTGCTAGATTGGTGTGTGTGTGTATGTGTGTGTGTGTGTGTGTGTGTGTGTGTGTGCGCGAGTGCACGTGTGTGTGTATGTTGGAGTCTCACTCTGTTGCCCAGGCTGGAGTGCACACTATGGCCACCCCAGCATCGACTTGCTGGGCTCCGGCAATCCTTTCACCTCAGCCTTCGAAGTAGTCAGAACTACAGGCACGCGCTGCCACACCTGGCTAATTTTTGACTTTTATTGTAGAGACAAGTTTTTGCCAAGTTACCCTGGCTGATCTCAAACTCACAGGCACAGGCAGTTCACTCACTCACCTGTCTCCCAAAGTGCTGGGATTACTGGAGTCACCGACCCCAGCCAACTTGCTAGATTTTTATAGAATCTCTATGACAAAATTTGACAAAATGATGACATCTGTAATTTGTACTGGTTTATAATGAAACCAGTTACAGAGCAGGGACCCTTCCATACATTTTCTAGAGGAGAAGATGCAAAAAAGGAAAATGGTGAATCAGGCAGAGTCATTCATTCTTTTATCCATTTATTCTTTGTAGATTGATTCATCAAACAGATCTCTACTGAGCACCTATGTGTACCACCAGGCATCAAGCTAGGGTTTGAGTGAACATTGGCAAATAAAACAGACTGAACTTTTAATCAGCCATCACTTTATTCACTATGAATAAAAACAAAAATTGATTTTCTTTTGTGAGTCGGAGTCTCACTCTGTTGCCCAGACTAGAGTGGAGTGGCATGCTCATGGCTACCACAGAACCTCAACTCAGGCATCTAAGTTGTTGCCCGACACCACACGTAGCAAATTTTTTAAATTTAATGTAAAGACGAGGTCTTGCAATTTGTTAAGACTGGTCTCAAACCCCTGGGCTCCGGCAATCCACTTACCTCAGCCTTCCAAAGTGCTGGGATTACAGGCATGAGCACTGGGGTGGAGCAGGGAATTATTAACAGGGTAGGTAACTATGTTAAGTATTCTTACTCCAATAAAAGAAAAAATATATATATATATTACAAATTATGGAAAGCACAATAAAATAGCAGAATATGGTACTGTGATAGAGAGTTCCTGGGGTGGATGTATTTCTAGGAAAGAGTAATAAGAGATAGTGTCTTTGAGATGGTAGCATCTAAGCAGAGAGCTGAACTGAACAGAGGGACAGACAGCTAGACAAAGACTGTTCCAAGTATGTGTGAAGACCCCAGGGAGAAAAAGAACTGGTAAATTTAAGGAATTCATGAGACAAAGCTGGCTTCAGCAGAGAGGAAGGAGAGATATGACAAGCCACACTGTGCAGGGCCATTAAACAAAAGTAGTATGTTACAGGCAAAATATATATACATATACACATACACATACATATACATATGTGTATACATATACATATACATATAGTCCAGTGTAAAACAGCTGCTTAGTTATCAGCTAATATCTATTTTTTCCTACTAGCCTTGGATTATTAACATAACTAACTAAAATCTGTTTGTGTGAGTGTGTGTGTGTGTGTGTGTGTGAGATTGTGTTATGTATTCCCCCCTACACTCACTTAAAGCACAGAGCTCTAAGTGACTTACTATCTCTAATAAAAACTCATGTAGGCTGGGGGATATAATGTTGTTCCGGTTAGCTTTTCTGTGGTTTAACACAGATGGGAAAAGTATTTTAAGAAGCTTAGCTATTTTGTTAAATGTTTATGACTTGTAAATTCCCAGCCTTTTAGGATTATCCAAATGTGTTGACATTGATGGCGAATTTGAAGAGAAATTAGCCAAATATGTTTTTGTCTAATTAACCAGTGGGGTCTAATAATAGCAGTCAAGGTTGGTGGGTAAAGTGAGGCTACTTATTTATTACATGGAGATGTGTTCCTATTATTTTCCTTTGAAGTTCAGATTTTCACATTCATTCCCATCAGTTTCTGGAGAATTATTGAGTGCGCTGTCAGAACATGACTTCCCAACCTCTTTTCTCTCTGAAAACAAAAACAAAAATAAAAAGTAGCCTACTAGTTTCATTTCACCAGAAGACTGAAGTCTGATATTTCAAATTTCTATTTCTGTGTTTCTCATAAGATACAGAAAAGAAATCAATCACCTCACTTTTGGCTCAGTGGTCTTGAAACATAAGAAAAAGTTTGCGTTTCTTGTGATAGCTTTTAACCTCTTGGGTTAATGGTTTATAATCCAGCAGTTAAGTATCATCTTTGTTTAAGTAATTTTAGCAGCTAGATATGCAAAATTATAATAATTCTGTCAGAACCAAATAATATTTAGCAAATTACTACAAGACCTCATAAAGGGAGTAACAGACACAAGAAAGAATACTGTTATTGATCATTATTTCAAATACTCCATCAGGTATTTTATGTATAGTTTGTCTTTCATTACAAATTTGTTTGACATATGAGAAATATTAGGTTGGTGCAAACGTAATTGCAGTTTTGCATTGTTGAAATGTACTGTTTGAAATTGGAACACATTCTCAAATGTGGTTATGTTATACATTATTTTAATGAGAACTTCTAGCTTTATGGTTTTTTGCTAATGACTTATTACTTGTTTATTTTATATTTATTTTAGACTATGGAAATGATGTTAGCCAAAAGCAAATTTGAGCAATTTTCTTATTTGAGTTCAAAATGGATCATAAAGCATCAGAGACAACTCACAACATCAACAATGCATTTGGCCCAGGAACTGCTAACAAACATATAGTGCAGTGGTGGTTCAAGAAGTTTTGCCAAGGAGAAGAGAGCCTTAAAGATGAGGAGCATAGAGGCTGGTCATCGGAAGTTGACAATGACCAATTGAGAACAATTATCAAAACTGATACTCTTATCACTACAGGAGTTGACAAATAACTCAATGTCGACCTTTCTACGGTTGTTCTGCATTTGAAGCAAATTGGAAAGGTGAAAAAACTCGATTAGTGAGTGCCTCATGAGCTGGCTGAAAATCAGAAATAAAATTGTCATTTTGAAGTGTCATCTTCTCTTACTCTATGCAACAACAATGAACAATTTCTCAATCGGATTGTAACACACAATGAAAAGTGGATTTTATATGACAACTGGTGATGACCAGTTCAGTGGTTGGACAGAGAAGAAACTCTAAAGCACTTTTCAAAGACAAATTTGTGCCAAAAAAGGTCATGGTCACTGTTTGATGATCTTCTGCCAGTCTGATCCACTACAGCTTTCTGAATCCTGGCAAAACTATTACATCTGAGAAGTATGCTCAGCAAATCAATGAGATGTACCCAGAACTGCAACACCTGCAGCCAGCATTGGTCAACAGAAAGGGCCCGATTCTTCTCCACAACAAGTTTGAGCACACATCGCTCAACTAATGGTTCAAAAGTTGAACAAATTGGGGCTATGAAGTTTTGCCTCATCTGCCATATTCACTTGACCTCTCACCAACCAACTACCACTTCTTCAAGCATCTCAACAATTTTTTTCAGGGAAAATGCTTTCACAGTCAGCAGGATGCAGAAAATGCTCTCTAAGAGTCTGTCAGATCCCAAAGCATGGATTTTGGTGCGACAGGAATAAACAAACTTACTTCTCTCTGGCAAAAATGTATTGCTTGTAATGGTTTCTATTTTGATTAATAAAGATGTGCTTGAGACTAGTTATAATTATTTAAAATTCACAGTCTGAAACCACAATTACTTTTGCACTAACCTAATAGATTCATGGGTCCAAAGGCTGTGTTGGGAAACATTCTTTTAGACCGTGGCATTTTTACTCTGAAGTCGGCAACCCTTCCCCTTTTCCTCAATGCTAACATGTCATACCTGTAACCCAAGTGAAGATATAGTCTTTTTCACTTGTGTATCAGACATATTGGTTTGTAGCAAAGTATATTTTCTGCTTTACAAAAAAAACTAAGGATAATGATGAAAATGATGACTGTTCATATTTCTCAACCATCTACTAGATGGGTCAAATAGTAGAATAATTTCATTTGTGTGATGATACAGCTTGGGTTATAAGATGAAATATTAATGTACTGGTTGTCTCAGCCTACAACTAATATAAACAACAGATGTACCACAAGTGTGAGCTATTTTTAATAACAAACATTTTTATTGATCCCTCATAAAAGTCACCTGAAATCATATCACTTTAATTACAGTGCATTCACCACTACAGGCAGGCTAAGGAATTATCTTCCAAGGGTTCCAGTACTGACTCTGTCATTAATGAAGATAAATTTCTGCTTGAATTTTTCGAATTTTGTTTCTTATTTATAAAATAAGTGGATTTTAAAATTCTTTTTTACCTATAAAATTCTTACATTTGACCTATACATATCATCTTATAGATTAATCAAAACATTAAGCATTTTTGTTTAAAATATAATGGCGGTTTGCTTCTCTTATTTTCTGTATAATGCTTAAGTTTTTTTAGGTTTGCAATTTGTGAAGTACTACTTCTGTGTTTGTTTGGTTTTTTTTTAATTTTTTTTTTTTTTGAGTTGGAGTCTCACTCTGTCACCCAGACTGGAATGCAGTGGTCACTACTGGCCACTGCATCCTCGACCTGCTGGGCTCCGGCGATCCTTCCAGCTCAGCCATCCAAGTGGCTGGAACTACAGTCGCGCGCTACCACGCCCGGCTCATTTTGATTTATTGTAGAGATGAGGTCTTGCCAAGTTGCCCAGGCGGGTGTCGAACCCGCGGACTCAGGCAATCCACTCACCTCAGCCTCCCAAAGGCACGGGATTACAGGCTGAGCCACCGAGCACGGCTTCTGTGTGCTTTTTAAAACAGTTTTCCCCCCATTTCAGGATTTTCAGTCCTTTCGCAAATTTTACTTAAGAAAAATACTGAATAATTAGTATGCATGAGATGTTTTCTTTATTTCAATTTTGGTAAATATATTTAAAATCTGTAGGTAAGTTTGTTTTGTGTATTTTTGGTTTCGTTTTTTAGTATTGCTAAAAACGTTACATCAACTTGGCCCCAGGATAGTAATTAACAACCCAGTCAGAGGTTGTTAGTAATTTCCCATTTACTTAGGAAAAAGGATTTTATTAAATAAGTTGAAGTAGTGTGTATTAACTAGAGAAGACTTTCGAAATTTGCTTTCAACATAGTAGTACATATAAAAAAGAAATGACCAAAATACAGTTAAAATTCAAATCTAGAAATTTAGAAAATAAGAGCTTTCGAAAGAAGATGATCTTTATAGAAAACGCTATAAACGTTTTTGCTTTTGTTGCTTATTCATCCACTTTAATATGCAAAGAAAGAAGTTAAATGTTAACTAAAATTAGTGGTAGAGTTGTGGAAATAGTGCTTTAACTTAGAACATAATTGCAGTTTAGATATAAATTGTATCTATTGTTAACTTCCCAATAAGTATGAGAATGTGTTCCAAGGCCTTGATTAGAAAAACAAGTAGAAACAAAACAAAATTTAAGCATCCACAATAATAATTGAAAAAGACTATTTTTTAAATGTGAATGTGTGAGAATTATGTATCAATATTTAACTGTCTTCTCTATCTTGACTATGGGATAAATAAAATGAGAAGCGTAATACGTAGGCGGAAACAAAAATAATGATCAGCAAAGTCTAAGGTATATAGATGTTTGGGAGATGTGAAGCCCTGCTGAGATTGAGACTCTAGTATGAAATATATTCTTGCCAAGAATCTTGAATGTTGTGGGAGAATAAGGGGAGGGGCGTTATGAGTGACAGCAGTTGATGTTTGGGGTGATCCTCACAAGAATCTGTTAGTATGTCTATAAGAAGTTTTTGCTTTTGTTGTTTATCCATCTACTTTAATATGAATGGAAAAAAGTTCAATGTTAACAAAAAATTAATAGTAGAGTTGTAGAAATAAATATTGTTTTAACCTAGAACAATAGGTATAAATTTAGATATAAATAGATCCTAGTTAAAGAAACTCACGCGAATGGATTATTTTCTAATTAATAGTTTTATTGGTCTGTTATATTGAAATAAATTCCATAGAAATTTACTTGAAAATTTTAAAAAATGTTATGTATATCAAAAGGTAATACTATAGACTGAATATTTATGTCTCCTCAAAACTTGTATGTTGATATCTCATTCCCAATGTATTTGGAGGTGGGGCCTTTGAGAGGTAATTAAATCATGGGATTGGATTAGTGCCCTTATAAAAGAGGATCCAGAGAGTTTCTCATTTCTTCTGCCATGTGAGTACACAGCGAGAAGAAAGCAATCTTTGAAACAGGAACAGAGCCATCACCAGACACTGAATCTGCTGACACCTTTATCTTGGACTTCCCAGTCTCCAGAGCTATGAGAAATACATTTCTGTTGTTTATATATAATGCAATATACCAGTATATACTCACAGTGATTGACAGGCAATGTCTACCTAAGACAAGGGGGAGGGATGGTGGCACAGGGTCAGCATTTTCCAGTCAAAAGTTCTACTGTATATAATCCACTGATAGTATGTAATAAGGAGAGTTTGTATTAAAGCTTGTAGAACACAAGGTCATCGCCAGACTAAGCTTCTTTTCCATTATTCTTGGTACCAAGTAAATCAACCATCTAAGACCATCATAGTGTATATTAAGCACCATGGAGAGAATCTTGTTTAAATGCAGCCCTACCCTACCTCAACATATACACAGGGTTATGATTTTATAAATTTAGGGTGAAGCACAGGGATTTATGTTTTTTAAAATGCTGAAACTAAAATAAGGTTTTCCTAAGACGGTACCATCAAATACTTAAACACTAGGCACATAAGGCTACCTACATTTTGATTAATTAAAATTAATAAAATTAAAAATTCAGTTTCTCTGTTGCACTAGCCATATTTTAAGTGCTCAATACCTACATAGGCCTAGTTGCATTGAACAGCTCAGAAGAATATATTCCTCAGTACAGAAAGTTCTATTGGACAGAGTTGATCTGGGACATTCCAAGATTCCAATTAATCTCAAAAGTTGATTAATCAGCTTTTTTTTTTTTAAAAGGAAAGAGTATTAATCTATTTTACACTATGAGAAATTTGCAAAAGAAAAAGAAAGAAACGGAGGACGGAAGGGAAGAAAGAAGGAGGGAAGGAAAGCCGAAACCATAATTAAGAGAAACAAGAAATTTAAGATAAGATGGCAATCTTCCTCCACTACCATAACTCTCTCATCTCTTTATCATAAAGATGACTGAAAGAAGATGTAAGTTGAGAAAAATCCATAAAGTGCTAAAAATAAGGGGAAGATAACACTTTTAATGTTAGATTCTTGGAAGAAATTTTATTAGACCTAGTGTAGGAGAGACAGAATTGAGATAGGACTGACCAATCTGTGAGTCAATAGACATAATAGAAAAGTCTGCCTGGGGGAGAAAAATTGAGATTACGGGAAAACTTGAAGGTCTTCAGGAAGTTTACAACGGGTGCTGGAGGCAAAGGTGAGTAAATGGGCAGTACTGATGTCCCTGAGAAAGTGCAGTGATGCTAGTCCACAGACACTTGAGTGCAGTGCCCTTGCCCAGGTTATGTGTGGCATTGACAGCAAGCTTTGTTACACATCTGCTTCCTCTAGTGTTTAATGAATATAGTTATACCTGTTAGAGATAAAAGCTCTAGCAAGAGTCAAAGTGAATAAATCTTTTGGAATTGTGTTGATTGGCACTGCTAGCCTGACTAGATTCCATGATTAAACACTTCTTTCTGACGCAGTCAAGAGAAAGTCTGAGGTGACAAAATAAATCGACACAAACCTAAACTCCCCCACTGCCACTAATTTAGTGCAAGAGTAGCATGATGTATTGTACAGTTACCATCTTATATCTTAGTACTGAAAAAAATAAGTAAATAAACAATCAACTGAAAAGATGAACACATAGAGAAATGTGACTAAATACATGAAACAGCCAGCATGTCAAAAGAAAAAAACCTGTGAAAAAAAATTAATGTCACCACAAATCTATGGAAAAGATTGAGAAATTAGAGAAAATCTTCAGAAATTTCTCTGACTCATGAGCTATTATGTCTCTGAACAAGGCACATATACGTATACTGAAGGATACTTTTCAGATGAAAAGGATGATCAACAAAGGTTTGTAATAGGATGAAAGCAGAAAACATATTGAATATTACAAAAAGTTGAGTCAGAGAATTACTATGCCAGGTTGAGAAACTATCCAGGAATTCAGATTTTTTTAAAAATGAGATAAATGTGCTAATCAAAAGTATAAGGAGCATTGATGATCAATCCAAGTCAGAGATACATACAGAAGAAAACAGAGCAATTATAGGAAAAGTATTTACTGAGGAAATAATGAAAGAATGTTTTCTTGGGTGGGGGGAGTATGAAGACTTGAAACGCAAGCATTATAACCTTCCTAAAAATATGATGGTGAAAGTCTCAAATTTTTTAAAAAATTAAAACATCAAGATGACAGAGAAAATGTTTGTTTATAAAAGGAATAGTTCATGTTGACATCAGACTCTTCACAATTTGAAAAATATGAACTAAAAAGGAACACAAGACTCTTGAGAGAAATATATTGAAATCCAAGAATGTTATAGCCAGATAGGCTATCATTCATATTTGAGAGCAATAGAGAGATATTAATAGACATGAAAGAACTCCAAATGTTTTTACCCACATTCTTTTTCTGAAAAAAAAATTAATTAAAAAGCTTGAAAAAGTATTCCAGCTGACTGAAGAATGAATAAAACTTTAAAAAAAAGCTAAATAATAGGAATTATGTGTAATAAAAGAAAGTATGGTGAGTAATTAAAACCAATTGGCATTAGATTAGATTGTGCTGTAAAAGAAAGGGTAGTAAGTAATTAAAACCAACTGAAGAATCAACATTTAAATCACTGTTTTTAATATAGTAAAAGGTTTAAATCAATAGAAAAAAATGTAAGTAATTCTTCCAAAAGAAACTTAAAATGTTTAAAAAATGATAACATTCTGAAAATGAAGTCCTGAATTACACCAGCAAAATCTTAGAGTAGGAGTGTGAATAATTGCTTGCAAAATCTTTCATTTTATGTGTGTGGGGGGAATTCTCAAACTCATATATTTTATTTTTGAAGTGATAAATATATATATAGATATAATTGAATAAAGATATATAAAGGTATTTTAAATGTAAATTAACCATTAGCTGGAAAAATAGAATGCATAATTTCCAAATTATAAGAAGTAAAAGAAACAAAGAAAATTTGAATACATAGGAAAGCTCTAAAAAGATACAAATTAAATAACAAGAAAGCAAAAAAAAATTCATGAAATCATTAAAATAAAACTGAAAATCATAAAATAAATAAACATGGCTAAAATTAGATGGATTTTTTACTCCTCACTTTCCTTACAAAAAATTCAACACAATGATTTTGTTCTCTAAATTTCTTAGCAACCATTTGTCTTTATTTCAGATTTGATACACTTTATACTTACTTTCATTTGGAAAACTTCTTCAAGGAAAAGAAATTCAATCTAATTCCACAGTTTTCTATAATTCTCATTCTGGTCCCCAGTATTACCAGCAGCAGTCAAAAAGTCACAGATATTTTAGGAAGAATTTTTATTTCATTTTTTAAAATTTTGAAGTTTATAATCTTCTAGTTAGCATCCTACCTTGTATACTAATTGTCCTCCATGTTTCTAAAGAGCATAACATAAAGGGATGCTGAATATGTGTTTGTTTAGATAGATCAGCAATTCGTTTGGAAAAATTTTGCTTGGGATTAGAAATAAAATCCAGCCCTCAAGGAATTTAAAGACTACCCAGAGTAATGTGCCAAGTTATCATTAAAACCCTGTAGCGCCTGTGCTGGCCCACACTTCCCCCCAATGGGTGCCTCATCCCTGTGTATTATTATTATTATTATTATTATTATTATTACTTTGAGTTGGAGTCTCACTCTGTCACCCAGGCTGGAGTGCAGTGGCATACCCACAGCCACCCCAGCGTTAATCCGCTAGGCTCCGGCGATCCTTCTGCCTCAGTCTTCCAAGTATCTGGAACTACAGATGCGCGTACTACATGTCCGGCTAATTTTTTTTTCTCTTTTTTATTGTAGATACAAGATCTCTCCAAGTTGCCTGGGCTGGTCTTGAACCTGCGGGCTCAGGCAATCCACTCACCTTGACCTTTCAAAGTGCTGGCATTACAGGCTGAGCCACCAAGCCAGGCCCCTGTGTATTATTAATATGAAGAAATTTTTTTTGAGTAAGATGGAATTTATTAAGTAACAAGAAAGCTCTAGGCAGAGAGAGGGGACCTGTAAGGGGTTGCCCTTAATATAAAATTTTGTCTCTAGTTATCTTCTGCTGTATATGATATTCTATTTGCTCCACTTGGTATGTCGCTTTACTTCCTTCATGGTGGTCATTCTGGGTTTTATTTTTTTTACAATTATAAACATAAATAAATGTTCAATCCCTTGGAGACATTTCCTATGACCTAGAATAGCAACCCCTCAATTCACTATTCTTGAGATTTTGCTTCCAATGTCACCATCATGAATAATATCTAGCTCTTCCTGAATTTTCGTATCATTCCCTCTGGTCTGAAGTCTGTGGAATGAGCTTTATTGGGGGAGTCTAGTTCAGGTACTCTCAGCTTACCTTTGAAGGCACAGAGCGAGGGGCTGTCTGTCAGATTTAACCTTCTGGTTGGCTTCCTCTTGAATAGGATTTGGATACTGAAAAGTAGCAACTGTTTTCTACAATGCATATACTATGTCTTTTTTTTTTTTTTTTTGAGCCACCCAGGCTGGAGTGCAATAGCATGCTTACGGCCACCACAGCCTCAACCTGCTGAGCTCATGTAATACTTTAGCCTCAGTCTTCCAAGTAGCTGGAATTACAGGCGTGCACCTCCATGCCCGCTAATTTTTCTTGATTTCTTGTAGAGATGAGGTCTCACCAAGTTGCTCAGGCTGGTCCTACCCCACTGGGCTCAGGCAATCCTCTTAGGCAATCTCAGGCTTCCCAAAGTCCTGGGGTTATAGGCGTGAGCCACCACACTCAGTCAGAATCTTTTAAATGTATATGTTTGGAGCCTATGTGCATAAACAGAATATTACGAATACATTAATAGCTATTTAAACTCTCTCAAGTCCCTGTTTTGCAAGGATTAAAAGAAATGTGTAGGCTAGTTTGTATATTTCACATCATCTACAGATTCCACGATTTTTCATGAAAGTGGCTAGAAAATGACTCAAAACCCATGGGGACTGTTGAAGGTCAGCTGGGTTTCTGCCCTCTTCCCCCAGCACTAGAGCATATGTGGATGCACTTTTAATTGTTTTGTCAGATTTTATTTAACGGAAGTGTTCTACAACTCAAAAAATCTTTGACTAGCACTGTAATAGATCCTGCTTCTCAAGGATCTAAGGACTCAACATCATCTGGGAACTTCTTAGAACTGCTGAGTCTTGCCCCATTGTAGACTTTTGAACCAGAATCTGCATTTTACACAGATTTACTGAATGACTGATTACAAATTAAAGTTTAAAGAGCATTGAACTAGATGATCTCTAAAGTCACATTTAGTGACAGTATTGTGATTTTTTGTACACACAGATATAATATCTATTTTCCTTCGCCTTATTTTGCACTTTTCCTCTGGCATGATTGTTCAGAGAAAAATAATTCCATCAAATATATACAGTATAAAGAGATTTTTTATTAAATATAGGACATTTAAATTGAATTAAGTACCAACTTCATTTCTGGTGATAGTAACTATGGCAGATGAAAGTTATCTGGGCTTGCTTAATTATAGATTTAAAGGGTAACTTTCTATTGCTCCTATGAGAAAAAAAGTATATGAGTCCAAATACTCTACAATTAATGAAAAGAGAAGAAAGAAAGAAAGAAAGAGAAAGTATCTTCCAAAGGAAGTCCAAAGGAGATTGGGAGAGTAAAAAAGAAGCATGTCAAATATTGATTATGGTAAAATCAAGAGAAGATGATGAGCTCTTGCACTTGTAGAATATTTTCGAGTTTACCAAGCATTTGAAAATTCAGTAACTCATTGAAGTCATTCAGGAAGGAAGACACATTAGGTATTTTCCACTAATTTAAACAAGGCTAGAACAAGTTGTCATAACCAAGACTGATATATTGATTTGCCTCGAAATTAGTCTCTAACTTGATTCTAATTTCATATTAAAACCATGTTAATCCAAGCACAGATAAGCTACAGAAATGGGTGTTTTTCCCATGCTCACAATATCTGAACTGACATTCTTCCAGGGGCAGAAATGTCTCCTTTTGGTTTCCATTTTTCTTATGCTTCTCTACAATGCTTTCCTGCCCTTTAATTTTCCCCTTTCACTTTTCCTAACCAGCTTTTTCTCCCTCTCTTGAACTTTATCTGCATCTGAGGAGGCCAGGCTCTGCTAATTTGCAGTCACTGGTTCTGGACTCAAGCTTCTTCCACATCATCCCCTTCCTCTTTGGCAGCTTCCTCACTTCCTATGGTCACCTGCCTCCATATCATCCTTGCTGGGACACTGTGTGGCTCAGCTATCTGTTCTACCTCCTCCTCTCCACCTGGCCCCACCACTGCTCCGCCAGGCCTCCCTCCCTCGTGTGCGGACTGTCGTTATGGCAACCGACAGTCAGTGGGCCTGGGAGACACCGAGCTGAGCCAAAACTGGCAGGAAGAGACACTGAGCAGCATCTGCGGGGGCTGATAAGGCCAAAGCATTGGGTTGGCCCCCTCCTGTAAGGAAAGAGAGAGGGAAGCAGTGAGATCATATTGGCGGGGACAGATTACCGGGAATGATTCCTGACCTGATGGAATGGCTGGAAGACTCTGCTTACAGGCCCTAGTTGAGTTACATGGAACTTTCTGTATGCCTAAATCCAGCCTTTGGAATCAACACCCCCGTCCCCTGTCCTAATCTCACAACCATTAAGTTGTGGGGAAAAAAGTGAGCATGATTCTAGATTCTGTGTAGAAAAAAGCAGAAGAAAATTCTGTTGGCTCTGTTTCATAAAATATTTTTTATTATTACTATTAGCTTACTCCAAGTTGTTAGCTCTAATTATGGTACAGAGGTGTAAATGATACCTTTGCACTTTAAAACACACGTGCTGGTATTTAATAGGAATGCTCTTCTTTGCAGTAAACAAAAATAACCATTAAAGGTGGCTGCCTCATATTTCCAGAATATCTCCGAGTCTCAAACATGGTGAAGGCATTGAGGAAAACATGTCCTTGGCCACCACTCAAGGTCACTTAGAAAGATGGTATTAGAAATAGAGGTATGAGGCTGGGCTCAGTGACTCGGACTATAATCCCAGAACTTTGGGAGGTTGAGATGAGTGGATTGCTTGAGCCCAGGGGTTCGAGACCAGTCCAGGCAACTTGGTGAGATCTCCTCTCTGCAATAAATGAAAAAGTAGCCAGGCATGGTAGCATGTATCTGTAGTTCCGGTTACTTGGAAGGCTGAGGCGAAAGGATCACCTGATCCCAGAAGGCAGGTCCACGCTGGGGTGGCCGTGAGTGTGCCACTGCCCTCCATCCTGGGAGACGGAGTGAGACTCCAACTCAAAAATAAAAAAGAAAAGAAATAGAGGTATGAGGACTCTACTTCTAAGGCTGCAGTTTCATTGTACCTGTGATGCATGTCTATGCAATATTCAATAATTTATGAAAAATGCTAAAATTATATAGCATTTAATATCAGGACATACCAGTTTGTCTCTGAGTCTACATATGAGAATGGTGAAGTCCAGAAAATGGAAGGGGCCACACAGCTTCTGAGCTGCTGAGACAGGTCCAAGTGTTGGTTATAACACATGTTCATGTTTCAGTTAAACCTGGATTCAGCTAAAAGAGCTAAAACAAACTTAGAGAAGAATATTTGGGGCTTCACTGTTTGGGAAAATTATGTGCATGCCCCCCAGAGCTGTGTTCTCTTCTCATGGGCCCATCCCATCCTATAGTAAATATTCAACACACAGCCCTAACACCACAAATGCTGTCTCATTGGGCTTGAATCCTTAAGCTCAGTTTATGCACTGGTCAAGGAAGACATAATTATGTTCATTAAACAAAGCAGAATTAAAAGTTATAAAATTTAACAACAAAATAATAAAATGAAGACAAAGGAGAAGGGAAAGCATGTAGAGGGTAGTTGTAAATATGTGAAATTCTTCATTTTAATTAAAGAACATCAATAAATACTGCATCAAGTAACACATGTTTAAGTTTATTATTTATAAGTTATGATGTTAGTCATCAGGAAAAAAACACACAGAAACAGTTTTAAATTGATTATATTTTGGAGGAAGAGTAGGAGGCCTTAACTTTTTGTATTAGAGCATTTCATATGGTTTGAATTTTTAAACATGTGTATGTACTCCTTTAAGACTAAAACTGACACTCTCATTGGCAGGAATTTGGTTAAATAAGTTACAGTGTAACCATAAATGGAATATTTGACCTCCATTGGGAAGAATAGAATTGATCTATTTATTCTGACACAGAAGAATGTCTATGATGGAAGTATGAGAGATGAAATGAACACATTAAGTTATGAAATCTCATGTAGAGCATTATCTTTATGAAAATATACATCCCTATCTGTCTGTGTGTGTGTATGCATAGATATGTTTCTATATTATAAAAAGAGGTGTAGAAAGATACACACCAAACTCTTAAATTAAAGTGGACAGAAACTGAAAGATAGACATTTTTTAAGAAACCTCTGTACTATTGGAATGTTTAAGTAATAAGCATATGTTAGATTTTAAAATTAAGTATTTAATCTGAAATATTAAAACCAAAGTTATAGAACTAAACAAGAGGCAGAAAAAATGGTAGCTTCTCTTGATGAAATATTTCACAAATGTTATATTTATTTAAATATAGCACAAATTCCTTTAAACATAATATTACAAAGAGATAAAAGGCTTTCTAAATTATTTATTTGAATGCATTGCTGACATTTTGGGGCAAGGGAAGTAAAGTAGAAAAATAAGTGTATTAAGAACAAATAGAGAGCTGTGGAATTCAATTTGAAAATAAACAGTATAATAAAGGTCCCTTTTAGAGACTAAGGGATTTAGAAATGTAATTATTTTGAATTGAATCTTTGCTTTAAATAGGTATAATTCCTCTAATGTAAACACTAAATGAGATAATTATAAGACTTTTTTCTTTCCCCTTCTCTAGTAATCCATTTCACTATTTAAAAAAGTTTAGTAAATGAATATAAAGTCAGAATGAGAGATGTTCTGATGACTATTGTCTTTCACATTTATTAATAGTTGGGCCAGATCCCAACTGACTGTGCTCCCTCTTTCTTTTCCTAAACCAACTTTGAATGTCAAGCTCTTTGTTTAATTAGCACAGTGGAGGCACAAAGTAAAATAAACAGTGAGTTGAAATTTCAGTTCTAAAGTATAGAGAGTTTCTTTTTTTTCTTCTTCTTCTTTTCTGATTTTTGGTTCAAATTATAACAGAAAAAGCAATCTTAAGCTCACTAGAAATCTTTAGCTGAAGACTGGCAATTTTGCAGCTGTACCCCTAATATTTTACAATATTCCCTTCAAGTATTTTTTAAATTTGAAAAAAAATGAAGACAAATGAAGTTTTCTAAATTATAATATATGATATAGGTGACAATTTCTTCTAGTGGTATGGAACTTCAGACACATAGGTTGTGCTCACTAACAAATTTTTGCCTTATTGTCTTTCTTATTTGTTTCTATTTGTATTTAGATATGTTTCTGTTTATCTTTTGGATGGTGAAATGGCCTTGAAATTAATAAGAAAATCAGTGTTCTGTATATGAAAGCAGTAAATAATAAAATGTAATTTGCTGTATTTTCTAATGCCCAAATGTATTAATTCCCATTTTAAAAAGAAAATAGAGGAACCATTTATAGTCAAATTGTGCAAAATGAATCATGAAACAAATTCTCATGAAGATGAAAAATAAGTTTTAGTTTCACTGCCAGTATTTTCTTAAAACATCTCTTTTTCAAAAGAAACTGCTCAGAATGGAATAAAGATTTTAATCTCTTTACTTTGAGGGTTATGAAAAGATAAATGGATTCAAAATTTATTTTCTACCTCCCTGCTTTCACATAGTGAAGTTATGATCCCTGCTTGGCATCTCCTAATATACATAGGTTTTTGCATTTTATCTTTGTTCTTAGTCTTTCCTAGTGGATAAATTGGCTGATTCTTTTTGTTTTACAGCTGGGGTTGTGTACAGCTCCACACAAATTATCAAGTCACCACAGGTTTCTGTAAATGTCCGGAATGGCAACTAACTTCGATGGTTTGATGGCTCCACCAAAAGATGTAAGCACTTCCTTACTTTGATAATAGCAACGATATTTTCTATTCCAGGTTACTCCTTCACCTTGGCCCTACACTTACCCAAACACATCCCACCACAATTGTCCAGGTGAGGTGCACACCTCCTGAACTGTGCATTTCCTGAACTAGAAGCCTAGAGCACACTCTGTTCCAATTCTGAAAGAATTAGAAGTGATGATACATGCATCTGCGCATGAAAATGTCTTTCCAAAGACTGTTTTTAAAAAAAGAGGGGAAGAGAAAGGCAGTGTGGGCCTTGAATTTTAATCTTAAGTGTCTATTCATAAGACTTCTTTGTGCCATCCCAGAGTTCCACCTGGTTCCTTGTTTCATGATGAGTCTTTTGCCAGGCTGTTTCCCCCTTTTTCTCATAGGATTTCCTCTCATTTGGGTTATTCCTTTAGTATAAGAATATTTTTAAAATTATTTGCCACTTCTAAATTAAGGAGTTTGACATACATTATATTGAGATACATGAAGTGAAAAATCCTCAATTTCTGAAGATTCTTTTCAATTTTGGTCCAAAGTATTTGAGCCCATAGGTTTATTTGGAGTACATTCATCCCCTCATGTCCTCAGGAGGAATTCATTCCAGGAAACCTCACTTCCTCTCCCACAGATAACAAAATCCATGAATATTCAATTTCCTGATTTAAAATTGTATAGTATTTGTAAATAAGCTATGATTATAAAATTATCTCCCATGCACTTAAAATCATCTCCATATTTCTTATGATGCCTAATATAATGTAACTGGTATGTAAGTAGGTGTCATACTCTATTGTTTTTCTTTTGTATTTTTTTATTGTTACATTAATTTTTTTCTCAATATTTTAAATCTGTGGTTGTGGTTGGTTGAATCCTTGTATGAAGAACCTGTGAATACTCAATGCCTTAGAAGCATAATGGATTTTTTGTTTCTTCTCTATCTCAAGCAATTTTTTCTAAGATAAAATTAATACACAACCAATGTGCACAGTCTGAAAACAGAGATGTATTTTGGAATGAAATGTACACAGTTTTTACTTTTTGTTTCACCTAGAGGAGAACATGCCTGTCAACATTTTCCCATATTTTTATCAAGTCTCTTATCTGTACATTATTTACATAAAGCCTGTAACTATAAATTATTTAGATGAAATTATGCTATATGATGCTTTTAGAATGTGTCAAGTTTTAAAATGTGACATTTCAAATTATTTAAAACTTGAGGTTATTGGTTTATTTAAAACTACAAATCATCAAAGAAAAATGTACTTCATAGAAATGCACTTCAAAAATAGGTATAGCATCCTGTTATCATTTTAATATACTCTTTCATTCTTTTTTGAATACATTTTTCTTTTTCATAGCTATTATAGTATTATGTACTTTATTTTTACTTTATATTATAGAATTTTTTAAATCTCATTAGAATTTTGCTTTAAAAATATCTCCATAAATATTTTGAATGGCTGCATCATAGTATGCCATAAGTTGGTAAATTATTTGGAACTTAATTTTTTAATAGTTGGTGCTGTTTGCTTGCAAGCAAACTTTGAGAGCATTTACTTCATTTGCTTGTTTAAAATGGAAGTACTTTAAGACACAAATGATTAAAGGGTATGCCAGGTACCTAAGAATGCAGGGTGAGCTCTGGGGCAGGGCCAGGTAGCCATGTGTGAAGAGAGGACAGCTGGGGAGAGTGCAGGGGAGGCATTTGAGTTCATCCAGCACGGTGAACTGCTGCAGGACTCCAATCTGTCTTCCAAGAGTTCTTGTGCCAACAGGCCACAGAGAGCTGAGTAAGAGTGCTCAGAATTGCTGCATCCATTTTTAAATGCTGTTTTGTAATCTATAAGATTGCATGGAAAAGCTGGAGGAACCGACTTGGTCTGCAACACCTTAACAAATTGTCATGCTATAACAACTTTTAAGCGATAGCTACTCCAGTGTTTTCCACAAAGACTTCAAAATAAGGTTACTCAAAGGTCATGATTGACTTTGGTTTGTTGTAAACCCAGAGGGTAAATGTGATGGATTGAAAAGTTTATCTTGGAAAGTGAAATTAGACTCATAATAGCGCATTGCTTTTTACTATAACTGTCCCTTCAAAATGTTTTAATATCACATATGGGATGTCTACCACTGTTTTTTTGGCTTTCAAATTACTCTCAGAAGAAGTCAATCATAAATTTGTCAATCCCTTTGGTGTTTTGATAGCTTTGCTGTCTGGGTGCTTTTCCCTCCATCCCTCCCTTCCTTATTTCCTTCTTTCCTTCCTTTTGTTTTCTTGGGACCCATGGTATAAAATACTTCTAGCTAAAGATAATGAAATTAGAATATTAAATGAATACAGAAAAGTAGACTTCTGGTTCAAGATAATAATTTGATGCCACACATGTAATATCCTCCTCTCTAATATCTCCATTGAAATTACCCACAAAAATAGAGGAAAAATAAAGGAATATCTGATTGGGCATGCAAAAAAGAATTCAGGAAAGATACCTACTATTCACAAAAGAGAAATGTGAAGGAAATTCAAGAATGTAGAACCCAGGTGAGACCTAACCTAGGTGAAAATCAACTGACCTGACTTTTATCATGTTGGGAAGGAAAAGACTTTGTGGGACTTACAAGTACAGAATCTCACAGATCCTCCTAGAATAAGAAAAAGATAGGAGCTGCGGGGGCTCGTAGGCTAGAGGACTCCAGAAGGGTAACTTCTCAACTGCCCTAAGCTTTGCCTTGATAGTGTCCTAACTAAACAAGGACATTGAGACAGTGAGCTATATTTAAGCGCATTTCTCAATTAGAGGAAGGGAACAGTGCCCCAGCTAGCTTTGTGCTACTACAAACAAACAATATGAATACATAATAGGTAACTCTTTCCTTTTGCAAGAACTTTGGGAAGTGACTTCTCTGACGTTCATTAAGTGAAGCAGGTCAGTTGCACAAAGTGGAAACTTCGACAGGGACCACTTATTAAGGCAGTCACACTGACTAGGGAAGTGGATGGTGGGATCCCCTGCTTCTGGTCTCCCAGTATTACTATGGCACTACAGTGGGTATTTCTGGTTGGATTCCCCCAATATGAATCACAAATGGAACATGGACTGAAAATAAAATAAAGCTTTTATTTGGGACTATACATTGTGTATGGGGCAATTTCCAGTACAACTCATTTTAACTAACAAAACTAAAACTTGGATTGCTCTGTGAAAGATGAGTAAACTTCAAGGACAAAAACATCACTGTTATGAAAACATTTATTAATTTCACACACAGGCACTAATCTAAGGAATTTAGAGTAAATGTCCTCCTAGCAAATAAACCTACTAAAAGATTAACAGTAATTTTTAAAAAATATTCAATTGTTTTCGTAATTGACACTTCAATTACATAAAATAAAAATTTCTAAACGACTTCAGATTTTTAAAATTCCCAAATTAAAATACAAAAAAGAAAAAAAAAAATTAAATAAATAAATAAATAAATAAAATGAAAGTAGTGAAAAGTAGATTTGACACTTCAGGAAAACAAATTAGTGAAATAGAAGTCCAACTCTCAAAATTTTTCTGTAAAAAGAAAAGTATAATTATGATATAGAAACAAGATAGGAGAAAATACCTAGGAGAAAAACATATTGATAATACTAATTTATATTATTCACAAAGCATTAGGAAAAGGAAAAAGATATTACACCATCAATAAAAACTTCTTTAGTTGAAAACTTGCTCTTTTAGAATATGCCTGAGGGGTGGGAAATAATGAAGAGGATTGGACAGAAACATATTTGAGTTAAACATTTTAATTTATGATAATGTAAAGAAATCTATATACATCCCACGAAGAAAACAATTAAGCTATTTTTTAAAAAGGAGGAAAAAGTCAAGTTAGGATCAGACCCCTCAGCTACGATAAATTAGATCATAGGAGTCATGACTGAAGTTTTCTGTAAAAATAAATATTCTGAACCTAGATTCTGCACCTGAAACTAACAGTCATATTTGAAAGCAACAAAAACATATTCTCATTCTTGAATGTTTTACAGAGTAATGCATTTCTGCTAACTTATTATTTTTTTTATTTTTATTATAAAGATGTGGGGTACATTTCAGGGTTAGGTGTATAAACGTTGATTCTGCAAGTACCCTTGATGATGAGGTATGAAAATTGGAACTGGGAACCAATTCCTATTCAGAACCCTAAAGGCCAATACCTTAAGAAATAATAGACAATGGGACCTCATCAAATTAACGAGCTTCTGCAAAGCAAAAGAAACCATCAAGAGAGCAGGGAGACAGCCCACAGAATGGGAAAATATATTTGCCAACTGTTTATCCAACAAAGGCCTAACATCTAGGATCTACAAGGAACTCAAACGTGCTGAAAGGAAAAAAATCTGCTAACTTATTATAAACCACATACTCCAAAATTAATAATTAACTTTATCATAATGCCAGCAATAACCAGTTTAAAACTATTATAAAAATATTTTTATTAGGCAACAACAGTATATAACAAAATAACTAGGAATATATTTAATGAGAGGTATGCACAATATGGTAACATCATTCATTTAGTAAATGTTTTTTATTACTTAACAAGTTTCCAACATTAGGAACATAACTGAGGGACACATAAGAAAATTTGAGTAAATGAACACAGTGCTCCTAAGTGGGAAAAATCAGCACTGAAAATATGTCAGTTCTCCCTTAAATCTTTCAAGCTGCCTATCTATTAATCTCCTACATTTATTATTTTAGGGTTGAGAAAGATTTGGAGAGATATTTATGTAGAAGAATAAATGAGCATATAATGAACATTTTTTTGGAAAAAAAAACTAAGACTAATATGGAGGGGGCACAGAAAAATTTTTACATGATAGAACTTTTATGATTAAAATAGTCTAGTGCTGATATGAGCTCCAAACAAAGGAGCAATAGGATACAATATGGTGCAGAAAGAACACCAATGTGTGTGTGTGTTTGTGTGTGTGTGTGTGTGTGTGTGTGTGTGTGTGTGTGTGTGTGTGTGTACTATTTTAGGATTTGATTCAATTGTCCTTCAAATTAGAGGACACAAATAATGTATTATTCACATGAATTATGCTAAAGTTTGGCTAGCTAGGTTTTGTTGTTGTTTGAAAGTAGGATTTATTGAGAAGACAGAAAAGCTCCCACAGTGGGAGGGGACCCGAGCGGTTGCCCTGGCTAGCTAGTTTTTAAAAATGATATATAGGCCGGGCTCAGTGGCTCAGCCTGTAATCCTAGCACTTTGGGAGGCCGAGATAAGTGGATTACCTGAGCCCATGGGTTTGAGACCCATCCGGGCAACTTGGCGAGACCCCATTTCTACTATAAATCAAAAATTAGCTGGGCGTGGTAGCATGCGCCTGTAGTTCCAGCTACTTGGAAGGCTGAGGCAGAAGGATCATCGGAGCCCAGCAGGTCGAGGCTGTGGTGGCCAGGAGCATGCCACTGTACTCCAGTCTGGGTGACAGAGTGAGACTCTAACTCAAAAAAAAAAAAAAAAGATATATAAATGTCCAAAAAATTGGTGAATATTACTTTAATCTTTAAGGAGAGGATTATTTTTTAATGTTACCCTAAACTTAAAAACCATAAAGGAGAAGACTGATGAATTAAACATCCCTGATGGTAACATCTAACTGTCTACCAAGTGTCAACCTCCTGTTTCCATAATATGGAGTTATTTCTGGGATCAGCTGTCCAACCAGCTACATTTTCTAAATCTCACATTCAGGTGAGATCTGTATTTCCTGAGAGAGGGTGACTATGAAACTCCACACTCTCTATCCCACTTGCCAACTAGGTGATAGGCATCAGGCCTTCGGGTGTTTTGTAGTTCCACAAAATGAGCAGACCTCATCCTTAAATTGCTGCATGCAAGAAAGCCGCCCAGTGACCTGGAAATTGTGACATATCCACATAACGGAGTCCAATTCAGCAATAAAATTGAATGAATATTTAATATGCTGTTGTTTGTATTGACAGATAATTATAAATGTCCACCAATGAGTAAGCAAAAAATCAAATAGTGATGTATTCGTAGCTAAGCAATCATGAGGTTTTCATGTAGAAACTCCTAAGCTTGAAGGAAAGATTAAAACAGAACCAATAAGTAGATGCGGAACTGCCCACAACTACTTATTCCAAAATGCCTTACAGGTATAAATAAACCAAGTGTTTAGACCCTGACAAGTGGACCAAAGTGAAGATCTACATTCCATTTGTGGTCCAATTAGCTTTGATCATACTAGCATATCTGACAAATGGAGATGCTAAACCTATAGGTTTGATGTGTGGACCAGAGATAATGTTTACGAAGCAACTGGCACATAGTAGACAATGCATAAAGGCAGATTAAAATTATTGTCATCACTATTAGCAATGGTGTTACGACAACACTTTTTCTTGCTGGTGGCTTTGAAAAAAATTTTTTTATATTGAGAGTATAAGCACCAATCTTCCCTTCTCAGAATATTAAGCTTAGGTTTGGGTATTGAGAAAGAAAGAATATTAATAAAATGTGTAACAGTGACTTTTGATTGAGCCTTAATCTTTTACTTACACTTATTTGATAGGCAGCTGTCCAGGTGGTCCACTCTGCTTTACTGTGGGAAAGAAGTAACCATCCCCTTTCAAAGTTGCTGCCATGTTTCATAAATGTGATTCACACCTACAGCTCAGAAAAGAACAAGCTTATGGTGGGTGGGATTGGGAATGGATGCTAACATGAGAAAGAAAGAAGTCAAGGTCAAGGTCACACTTCTTGCTACAACAATCTCTCAGTGTTATTCTCCCTTACAAACGTGTTTATATTCACTCTCAAGTTGCTATGATTATTATTCTGACACACTCATTTCCATTTCATATACAAGTGAACATGTCAGATTGTAGTAATTTTTGGAATAACCCTACACATATCAACTTCTTCATGTATATCTTTTTCTTTGTGACTATACTGGCCATTCACTCAGTTCTCACAACAGAAAACATGGGAGTCAACCTTGCCTCTCTCTTTTATTATTTCAAAACACACACACACACACACACACACACACACACACACACACACACACACACACATCACCAAGATCCATCAGTCCATGATTTCCCCATACCCACTGCCAATCTTCCACTCTGAACCACTCTCATCTCCATCTTAGGTTACTCTTCTTTCTTCTAGGCTTGTCCTCACTCCAGTCTATTCTCCACACTGCAGCCAGAGTATATTTTTGCAAATGCAGGTCTAATCATATCATTGTCCTCTCTCAAATATTAATTGGCTTTCCAGATCTAGCGTTCAAAAACACCAACACCCTCAAAACCTTGCTGGCTTGCCTCTCTGATTCACCCTTCACTATTTACCCCTGACACTGGGCCCTAACCTTATGTAAGTATTATTCCTTGTTATCTGAAGATGCTGGCACCTCTTTGCTTCAGTGCCTTCTCGTGTGCTATTTCCTCCGCCTGGAACACGCTATAGTGATGTCTGCAGATGGACACTTGAGTCACAGACCTCAATACAGAGGTGTTTTCGGTTGCTTTAGCTGTCTGCAATGCCAAGAAACACTCACACATTTAGGTTCAACCCAAATAACTAAGCTTATTTAACTCCCAGTTCCCTCATTCAGCAAGAAGGCATTCTCTGGAGTCAAAAGGCAGGGGCAGAAGAGGTGCTGCACTTCCTTTTCCTGTAACTCATGAGCTATAGCTGTCATCCCTATTGGTCCTCACTAAGTGTGCCCAGCTGGCTCACCTGTCGGACTCAACCCCATCCATTAATTATACACACTCAAAATTCAGAGTAACATAATATCACATCAAACATATAATTTTTTTTTAGTTCTATAAGTTTCTACTAATACTGCCAATCATCTGATGATCATCTAAAAGGAGTCTCAGTACAAGGTTAATAAGAGTGGAGGAAGCCAGATCCAGAAGAAATTTCTCAGGATTCCCTGTGATTCAGCATTCTCCGCCCACCCATTCTTGACCTGGCTATGTGTTATATATCCCTGCACTCTTAGTTTTGAAATCCTTTATCCTGGAGAATTTCCGTGACCCCTACCTTTGGTTTTGTTGGGTTCCCCCATCAAGTGTTGCTAAATGCTTTTTATTTCCTTGTAATATTCTCTGCTAATACTCAGTTTCTTGACTGTGCTCTGAGTTTTCAAAAGGCAAAGAGTGTATTTGTCAAGGTCCCCACTGTATCTACAGAGTCTGGCATATGGTGACTGCACAATAAACATTGCTGAACAAATAAATGCAATAAATTGTAACTAGAATAGAGATTACATTAAAAGTTTATCTCCCCTTTTCCCCTTTATCCCCAGGAGACCCCATCCTCCAGAATTCAAAGAAGAAAGTTGAACCCTTCTCACATTAAGCCTATCTTAAAAGCTGCTTTTAGAAACTCCAGTGCACACTCACACACCATTATATGTTATTTCAGGCTGGTGTAATAATAAAACTGTCAATCCTATGAATAAGAACTGTTTCTTTACTTGGATTCTTGCTCATGTTCGTGTATATTTATGTATTACTAGAAAAGCAGCATTCTTAAGATTTCTTAGATTGTTTTGATAAGATATGACTCTACTTTTCCCAGCCTTTCTTATTATAAGAATCTTTAACAAACTCTTTAAACAGTTCACACATGCTACCTTACATTTTTATGTGATGTAAAGTATAATGATATTCTTTACCTTTTAAATATTTCCTTAATATAATGTTTAAATAATGAAACTATTTCTGCTTGTGTAATGGTTTTTGTGCAAATAGACTAGTTTGTTTATGCATGAAAGACACATCATTTATTTAGTTTCTGGTGAGGAATAATTATCAATGATTATTATTTCTAGGGGAGGTTAAAAAAAACCTGTGCCTTTAATTTAAAATACTTCTGTATTTACAGGTGTTAAGTATCAGAGCTTTTTTTGTTGGTGTTGTTTGCAAACAAAGATTCTGATGCTTGCTAATCCAGCAATTTATTTAATGCCTAAATTCATGTGACCTTTAAAAGAAAGTTTAAACCATAAAGTGAAGATACGTGGCTCTACAAAGGGCAAAAGTCTTGTATGTAAGACCTCAGGGAGCAGCCAGCTCTCCCAGTGACCATCTCTATCAGCAATGTGACCACCTCTTTCTTATTGACCTTGGCTAGAAAACTAGGCAAAAGGTAGCAGCATCTACCAGCCATTACTGACTAGTTATTAACAGTGTGATTCTGTGGGGCATTTAGAAGCAAAGCACTTTCCATCTCCACTGAAAAACAAGAAAAGAAAAATAGGAAAATGGAGACAATAAAGAAAAAATATAGAGAATTTCAGAGAACTGGTTTAGTCTTGGGTTACCCTTCCCTGCCCACCCCACAGTCTTTTCCATGCCCTTCTCGCCCTGCTGTTTTTAAGGTTGAACTTCTGTTCTGTGAGTGAAATCCAAGGGGATGATGGAACAAGCAGGTAGAGTTCCCTGCCATGCCATGTGCCTATAGGATTCATTTGCCCCAGGAGCACAGAATTCCAGTGGACTTGCGATGTGTGGGAGTTCAGTGAGGCTCACAGTGAGTGCAAGGTAAGTGTATTGTGTTTACGATAAGTGGAGGCGCTGACAGCCCCAAGAGGCCATGCTTCCTGCTCAAACAAGAAACAAGTCAGTAGCATTCTAAGAAACACAAACCACCAAGGAATCCCATCATATTCTCTCCTACTCCTGTTACTTCCCTGTAGTAACCAACCAATTACACTGAAAATGATGAGATCGAAGGAAAGGAACAGCATATAGATCTTTACCTTTCTGCTCTTCCTTACTCATCAATTAGCCAAAAGTAGAGTGTTGGTAATATGTGTACGTATTATGAAAAAAATTAAAATAGTTGAGTTATTCACAGCGTTTCCACTGTTCTGGTAAGCATGGAATACATATGCACATGCAAAGTACAGAATATGAGTAGTGTAATTTTTGATGAGTCCACAGGGGAGTTAAAAGTTCTTATATTTGTTTCTTAAACTTGCATTGCACACTGGTAAGATTCATGCTAATAATTAAAAGTTTTATTTTTTCTTTACTTTAAAACAGCATTTAATAGCAAATAACAGCATGAGAAGTCTAGAAAGATTATGGAAAAGAGAAAAAGACTTCATATTTCAGTGACTTTAATGGCATATTTTTCAGTATTTTTGAGTGAGTGTTGTGTTCTTATTTTGCACTGAGCCCTGCAAATCATGTAGTTGGCACTGCTTGAAAGGAAAGACAAAGAAAGAGTCAGAGCTTCACTATGGTGAGCCCAAAAGTGGGCTGCAACACTCTGGCTTTGGTATCTCAGATTCTGAATTCTTTACATGAATACCCTTTCCTGTTGCCTTCTCTTTAGCCTTGATTTCTCAGCAGCTCCTGAGCTCCTTGTCCCTTGGCTTTGAGGAACCGTGCTTCTTTTGATACTGGAGTAATCCCTCTATTCCTGAGTCAAAACTCTGACTTAGCAACTTCAAAAGGATCAGAGATCTCTGGACATTTTGTGTTCATTTTATTTATTCACTAAGTATATGTAAGAGCCTGTGATATGCCAAGCACTACCCCATGTCGACTGCTATGGACTAAATTGTTTTTCTCTAAAATTTATATATTGAAGCCCTGGCACCAAGTGATTATTGAAATGGGAACTTTGGGAAGTGATTAGGTTTAAATGAAGACAATTTTTCCACGAACCGGGAGGTGGGGTTGGGAGGAGTACGGTAACAGGAGTAAGAGAGAATATGATGAGATCCCTTTATTGTTTGTGTTTCTTAGAATGCACTGACTTGTTTCTTGTTTGAGCAAGAAGCATTACAGTGCATTATATTTATTGTGCACTTTATTTCTATTATTATTATATTGTGATTACATAATGAAATTATTGTAGAACTCACCATAATGCAACATCAGTGGGGGCCCTGAACTTGTTTTCCTGCAAATAGACGGTCCCATCTGGGGGTGACGGGAGACAGGGACACCCAAAGTGTGAAACTTGTGTCTATTCCATAATCTTTGTGGAGTCCTGGTTCACAAAAATAGGATAAAATGGAAGCAGGCTTTTCAATGCTTTTGTGGCAATCTCAGGATATTTCACCTTGATGTTAATGCAGAATGTATGGAGATTTGAAGTTGTCTCAAACATGATTTTAAAGCCATTATCATTTGTGATGTCAAGCAGTTGATCCTCTTCCAGTGTGGACAAAGCCATTCACCTGACTCATTTATAAATGGGTCATGGATTCATTCCTTCCCCGTTTGGGGATCTTTTGTGACTGGGAAGTAACTCTCAAACTCTTTTGAAAGCTGAGATAGGTGATCAAGCACCAGCTGAGAGAAAGAAGGCCCTAACCCAAACTCTTTCAAAAATCTCTGCTAATGTTTGAAATATGTCAAAAATCCCAATGCTTGCTCATTGCCCCCATAACTCCAGTTTGACTTTAAATGTAGCCACTTTATCTGTCGACTTAAACTTCTCCCCTGAAGTCATAAATTGAGTTCATTGAGCAGGTTGAATGTCACATAAATAAGCAAGTTTTGTGACCCATTCTGTGTCACTGAAATGTGCTGCCAGTGGTGACTTTTTTCCTAAAAGAAATCTCTGGGGTAGTTCTCATAACTCAAAAACTCTGGTCAGTGATCTACCAAGTAGATTGTCTCTCTAGAAAGCCATCTCACTTCTGTGTATAAGAGAGGACGTGTGTGCTCTGTGTCATCTCCTCACAGAACTGTGGGAACACATACAAGTTGAGGACATACACTTTAACGTGGTTGATAATTTTAATCTCATCCTGTAAAACATTGCTAAATTCAGGTGATATTTTTTGACTAGCAAGTATTTCTCTATGGATGACACAGTGCATAGACTCACACTCAGAAGTGACCTCTTTGACCTGATGAGTGAAACCTGAATGCCATCCAGTCATGGTATCTGCTCCGTCCGGGCAAATCCCACCACAAAATGACCAGTTCAGTTTTTCTGATATGTAATCATTCAAAGACTTGAACAGTACTGCAGTTATGGTATTGATTGGTCACAAATGTGTATATAACACACCCTCATGCACATCCTTCTGAAAAACACATTGCACAAAAACAGGTATTGTTGCCTTGTCAACCTGGACTGTGTACCACAGTGATTTGTTAATCCTCTCTAATAATTGTGCCTCAGTATCCTCTGTCATTTCAGCCATTCATCTAGTTATAGTGCTAGCTGAATGAGGAACACGTGCCCCCTTTTGAACTGCAGCCTCTCCTAAAAGTTCATGATAAATGTCCTCAGTATCAGGCAGAATCAGCTCTTCACCAAGAGTAAAGGGCTTCTTAGCTTTAGCAATGCGGTTAGCCACTAAGAATGATGCTCTCGATGCAGACACATTTGATGAAGTGATGGCTTTCAAGTTACTTCTGTTCTTCGTGTTCACATTTTTTTCTTTTAAAAAACTCCAAAGGCTTGACTTTTAATGCAGGGTGCTTGGTCTTCATGCGGCAAAGCAGTTTTGAAGGTTTCATGGCTTTGTTCGATAGCTGATCACCACATATTATGCAAAGTGGGCTTGGAGAATGTGAAACACCTGTTGCAATGAACCTGCAGTTTAAGTAGTACTTTGATAGTTTCTTTTAAATGCAACTTTCTTTTTGTTGGCAGTCTTAGAGTCTTCTGTTGTCTCATCACTGGGTGTTTCCTCCTTTTCAAAGAAACTCTCCAATGACATTTGTCTTTTACTCATTTTGGCTGGGGTTAGCTTGTGGGTTTATCAAAATTATGACTGAGACAAGTGCACAGTGCGGGAAAGAGGCAAAGATGAAAGTGGTAAATAAAATAGTGGGTGGGCCACACATGGACTAAAATAAGTGTCAAATTCTGACTTCAAGAATTTGCTACCAAATGCAGCTGTACAATTGATGTACATCAACTCACTTGCCACTCACTGATAGGGTTTTCATATGAGTCTGCAAGCAATTGATTTATTATGATTTCTGTGCAAACCTCACTGCTGATGTTAATCTGTATTTGCAGCTGCTCCTTAGTATCACTGCCTCAACTCAACCTCAGTTAATCAGGCATTCAATTATCATAAGGAGCACACAACGTAGATCCCTCACATACACATTGCACAATAGGGTTTGTGCTTCTATGAGATTTGAACTGCCACTGATCTGACAGAAGACAGAGCTCAGGCAGTAATGCAATCAATAGGAGCGACTGTAAATACAGATGAAGCTTCACTCTCTCACCTCCTGCAGTCCAGCCCAGTTTTTTTTTTTTTAATTTGAGTTTGAAGTCTCAGTCTGTTGCCCAGGCTAGAGTGTAGTGGAATGCTCATGACCACCCCAGCATCAACCCACTGGGCTCAGGCCAATCCTTCTGCTCAGCCTTCCAAGTAGCAGGAATTATAGGAATTATAGGTGTGCTACCACACCTAGCTAATTTTTTGACTTATTGTAGAGACAAGGTCTCACCATATTTCCCTGATTGGTCTCAAACTCGCGGATTCAGGCAATCTTCTCGTCTTGGCCTCCCAAAGTGCTAGGATTGCAGACTTGAACTACCATGTCCAGCCACGGTCCAGTTCTTAACAAGCCACAGACCAGTACTGGTCCATGGCCCTGGGGTTGGGATCCCTTGTTCTCACCGATCTACTCTATCAAATTTTGTTATAGCAGCTCTGGTTGACAAAGACATGAACAGATGTGGTCCCTGTGTTTGTGGAATCAACTTTAAATAGACTTTCACCTAGTAAATACGAAAGAAAATATAAAATGAAACTTGTGGAAGGTACTATAAAAAAACTAACAAGGTGCCAAGGAAAAATAAGACAGTAACTTAATTTTGATTGGGGTATCATGCAAAGATGGTAAGTATTTAGGCAATAGCCTTCCAGGCAGAAGAAACAAAGTGTGTGAAAGTACGAAATGGCTTTTGAGTGAGGAAAATGGAAAGAAGGCTGGTGTGTTGTAAGTGTAAACAATGGAGTGGGACGATGGTGATACTATCATGCTTCTTTTTTTAACTTCTTGTTATTCTATCCTTTTTATATAGCTATCATTGTGTGTGATAAAGTCTTAGAAAATGGAATATACAGTAACAACAATTTCTAGATTCCAGACAAGAACACAAAATCAATGAAATGCAAATGTTCACAAGGACCTTAACACTTTGTGTGTAATTATGAGGTAAGTCACTTATTCTCTTTGAATATCAGTTATCCTATCTATAACATGTATATAACAGTAGCCAGCTTTAATAGGACAGGCATACAAATGAAACCCCTGGCATAGGACTTTACAAATAATAAGTACTCAATAAACAACTGTAGTAGTATTAATATTGTGAGGAGGTCTGAACAAAATATTTGAAATCTAAACTATCCCTTAAGAGCCTAGGATCCATAGTTATGTGCCTTTAGGCTATAAAACATAACTTGGTTAATTCCATATATCTTTTATTGTTATTGAATACCAAACACTGTGTGTTCAGTATTGGGATAAGCCAAATATTATCCTAAAAGAAAGAAAGCTGGAAAGCATACATGTCATAAATCCCATTTCAAATATTAACACTAAATAACTGAATCAGCCCCACCACTCTAAAACTTGGTTGCACATTGTATTTTAAATGGTTTTTCTGGGATGCACAGAAGAATGTAACATCAATGAACCAGTTTGATTTTATCAGTTGAACACTCTATTGAAAGCAGAAAAAGGTACTTCCCCAATACTTGTGTTTGTCACTGACCATCTGCCTAAGTTGCATCAAATTATTATAATGGTATCTTTTTACAACCTGGTAAGTTTAGTGACATCTATCAGAAGCTATGAGAACTGCCCAACATCTTTCTTAAGTGCTTTATGTGGTAAATAGAAAATGAATTCCTTTAGTCCGCTTGACCGAACCTTGAATGATCCATCCATGTAGTTATTACTTACTATGTACTAGGGTGGAACATTATATGATCATTCCAAAAAAAGTCTCTAACTTCTACCATTCAACACAGCAATTCAAATCCTGAGAGTCTGCCCAAAGGAAAATAATCATATCAAAAATAAAACTGCACTTCACTTGCGTGTTTGTCAAAGCACTATTCACAATAGCAAAGTCATGCAATCAACCTAAGTGTCCATCAATAGATGACTGGATAAAGAAAGTATGGGAGATACACACACACACACACACACACACACACACACACACACACACACATATATTTACATTCACACATATACATACCATGGAATACTATGCAGTCATAAAAAGATGTAATTATGTCTTTTGCAACAACATGGATGGAGCTGGAAACCATTATCCTAAGTGAAATAACTCAGAAACAGAAAATCAGATACTGCATGTACTTACTTATCACTAAACAATGGGTGCACATGGACACATAGAGGGAAATAATAGACACAGGGGACTCCAGAAATGGGGATGGTTAGACGGGACTGAAGATTGAAAAATTACCTGTTGGGTACAATGTTCACTATTCAAATTGTTGCTATACTAGAAGTCCAAACCTCACCATTATGCAACATATCCGTGTAACGAGCCCACATATATACCCTGAGTCTATAAAAATAAAATAAAATAAGAAAAAGTAGTCTCTAACTTCTGAAACTATATGATCCTATTCTAGAAACTAAAATACCAACTTCAATTAAAATTAAGAATTATGCTTCCAGAGAGCTCTTGAAAGTTGGACCAAAGGGAAGAAAGCAGAGAGCACTGTGGACACATATCGGGTTCAGTTTTTAAAAACTGCTTAAAAGTACATAATAATTTGGTGTGATACCAAAGGTTTATTTTTTAAGTGGCAGTAAAGATCAAGACTTAAGTCTAATGTTGTACTTTAAGATATTGCTTTACGGTATTTTCTGTAGATGCCTGAAATAATTTTATCCCTCTTGCCAGACTGGAAAACTCTTCCTTCTTTTGGAGTAATATTGCATCTCATTTATTCAGTTGAGTCTTCCTCAATTCCCCTAGATAAAACACCCAGTATTTAATCATATCAAATTATATATTCCTCCTTTATAGAACTTACCACATTGTATTTTTTAGCATAAAAGTCACTTAAGATCTATATAACCTTGTGCCCCACACCTAAAAGGGGCTCTTTAACTGTTTAATGAATTAAGAGTTAATAGAAAAGTAATGATTTAATGAAGAGTTTGCTCAATATTACGATGTGTCCTGTCTGATTACAAGTAAATTTCAAATTCAAAAAACAGATTTCAAGCACATGTAATTGACAAGTTGTTTCCAAGCTTACTGCACCTCTGGTAAATGGGCTACATCCAGTATCTCTATATTTTAAAAAATCTGTGGAAACCATAGGGATTATATAGAGGCTTGAAAATATAATTCCAAGTTTATGAAAGTTATGTTGGAAAAATGGAAGTCGAATAATTTCAAAAGAGATGCAGCGTGCTGTGTTTTAGAAACAAAGCTTAAAATACCTAGCAATAAAAAACTAGATTGTAAGCAGTATATTGAATCATTTCAGCAAGGTGTGGAAACTCATTTGGCAGAAGAGTATAATTTTTCACATTAAAAAAATTCATTTGAATCTTCATAGGTAGGACCTGCCTTCCCCTGTTTAGCCACCAATTCTACCATTCGCTATGGCCTTGATCTCTACCAGTTGTGTTGCTAAGCATTTGTAAGATCTGATATCTTACAAGTTCCTCTGCTTTAGGGCAAAAAGCTGTTCCATTTCACCAAGAATTCAGCATTATCTTTAAAATATTAAGATAAAGTTACAGAATTTATACAACTGTCAAGTTCTTTCTTTCTTTTTGCAATGGACTCAGCAAAAATAAACCATGAAGAACTGAATTTAGAAGCGAGTATGGATGAAAAGTGTGAGTCTAGAATTTTTAGAAGCAGCAATGTTTTTAACCTCAGAACTATTGACATTTTGGACCAGATAATTTTTTGTAGGGGCAGTGTTGGCTGCTACCAGTGTCCCTGTAAGCCTTAGTTGTCAGTAGAAACTCCTGGTGTGACAACCAAAACTGACTCCCGACATTGCCAGATGTTCTGCAGGGGGTGACGGGAGAGAAGAAAGTGAGGTAGTGATGGGAAACTATCCCTAAGAGGGAACCACTGGTGTGTAACCATCTGAAGACTCTGTGGTGGAAAAGTCACTAATAATTATGGAGCAGCTGAGAATTACATGGACAATTTTGGCAATATTGTATCTATTGAAAATCTTGGCCTTACGTATACCTTATGTTTTTTAGGAATCTGGTCTCATTTACTTTTCCAGCAAAATAAATTTGTTCAGAACCAAGAAAAAAAGATAAAGTTATAGCTAATAAAGTGAGAAAAGTTCTATGGTTTAGTTTAGTTAGATCAGGATTTGGAAAGAGAGGACATACACACAAATTCCTCCCCTCATAAAACGTAAAAAAGGTTGTTAAAAAAGCTGTAATTCTTTGAACTCTTAATATGTTAATGATACCATAGGATTTGTAACCAACACTTCATCTATAATACTCACTATTGCTAAAATAGACTCACCTATTTTTTTATTTATGTATTTTTTATTTTAAAGATGTGGGGTACAATTCAGGGTTTGATACATTAGTGGTCATCGTACAGGTAAATTTGGACCTCCCCTTGGTGCCCACTCTCCCTGGTTTGAGATTGAGTATCCTTATTGATGTTATGTGTCCACCCCCCAGCAGTTTCCCACTACTGCCAATCCCTTTCTTACAGTATTATATTAAATGTTCAGGGTCTGCTTACGAGTGAGTACAAGTAGTACTTAGATCTTTGTTTCCATGATAGGTCACTGAGTATGATAGACTCTAAATCCATCCAAGTTTCTATGAAGTTCATAATTTTGTTTTTCTTTATGGCTATGTAATATTCCATATTACACATATTACACATCCTTTGAATGTGTGTTCCAAAGGTACCCCTGTGGCCACACACTGTTCACACCACCAGGTGCTAAGAGGCATGGAGCCATCACTTACACCTGTAGTATTCCAATTTTACAAGTATAAACATTCATAGCATTAATCCTAATTGTGCCAGTTGGGACCAACTAGCAAATCTAGGCAGTACTAATACCACATTTTTCTTATCCAGTCCACTTTCCATAGCAACATGGTCGGTTCCATGTTTTTGCTATCGTGAATAATGCTACAACAAACATGCCTGTGCAGGTATCTTTTTCATAGAATGATTTGAGTTCCTCTGGTTATATTCCCAGAAGAGGGGTTGCTGGTTCTTATGGGAAGGTCAATTTTTAGATCTTTTAGGAATCACTATACTGTTTTCTACAGAGGCTGTACTAGTTTACACTCCCACCAACAGTATGGAAGTGTTCCCTTTTTCCTGCATCCTCTCCAGCATCTGATTGATTTTGGGCGGGAGGGGTGTTTGTTTTTGTTTTTGTTTTTTTGAGTTGTTGATAATGGCCATCCTGACTGAGTTCAGGGGTATCTCAGTGTGATTTTAATTTGCATTTCTTTGATGAGCATTTTTTCATGTATCTGTTAGCTGCTCGTATGCCTTCTTTTGAGAAGTGTCTATTCATATCTTTTGCCCACTTCTTAATAGTGTTGTTTTCCATTGGGCACATTTGTGAACTCACCTCTTGTATCAGGACCTTATGGTGGTGTCTAGCTTTGCCAGCTAAAAAGATTGTGCAAACTAGAGGGAGCAAGAGGCCATATATGCCAGGGATGGACTGTGGGATTTTTTCTGGTATGGACACCTCCTCTGATCAGAGTTTAAAGATTAACAGAAGCATACCTGCCAGAGCAGGGGATATGTGTTTCAAAGGATCCCCTGTGGCCACACATTGTCCACACCACCTGGTGTTAAGAAGCATGGAACCATCACTTACACTGCTCCTGTAGCTTTCCAATTTTACACATTTAAACATTCATAACATTGAACCTAACTGTGCCAGTTGGGACCAACTAGTAGATCTTCTATTTTCTGAGGCAGTACTAAAGGCAATGCTTGTATGTGGGACAAGAGAAGTCAGGTGAGGCAAAGAATGAAAATAATAAAGGGGTCAGGACTTCATCATATACCTATCCTTCCTTGAGCATGATCTTGAGTATTATGCCAAAGGTCTAGGATAAATTGAGAAGAGTGACTTGGGAGATGCTAAATTCAACACTGTGTGAGAAATCTAGGTAAAATAATTATGGCAGTCAATTTTTTTTTTAATTGAGCACTCACTAAGAGGAACTACACTTGACATTTTTTCATCTATGACTTTTCTCAAACAAAAGCACTTTCCTAGCACTTACAAAAGGACTATGAAAAAGAGATTACAAACATCATGTTTATAGAAGAGAAAGCACTCACTTAGTGGCTGAGCAGAGGTTCACACCCAGGTCTCTCTGGCATTAGATCCCACATACCTTCAGCTTCACCAGGCTACCCCAATTATGTTTATAATTTCAAAACTGTGGCACTGGAAGTTGGGAAGAAAATCATCCATCTGATTGTGACCCAATCACCAGAAAGGCAAAAAGATAAAAATAAAGAGAAAGAAGAAAGGTAGAGGGCAAGATAGGCATCTGGGAACAGCTTTCACAAAAATAGAAGTGCAATTAAATTGATGTCTTCCAAAACTGTCTGGACTCACACACCTACAGCCCTGGCTGTTCTATTTTATCTCATTAAATGCCTGGTTATGGATGGGCAGGCTTGCCATCTGTTTAAATAATAGTTTTCTGTTCTCCGTGAACTGAGCTGCAGCATTGAGGACAATTAAACGTCATTTCCACTGCCATCTCACTCTCGGCGGGAACTCTGATATTGCAGGACCATCCTCCTCCACCATACTGGCATCTGCTCTTAGCTACAGTTTCACTGCTTTTCCACCTAAACTTCCCACCAGAGGTAAACCTTCCTGGCCAAGACACAGAGTGTCCAAGAATGAATGCCCAGTTTGAAAAGAACAGAAGACAGATTAGGAATTGTTCCAGCACCCTCCTTTTTGGCAACCCCAGAGTGATGGATGCTACTTCATATGAAATCTAATGATAAGCTATTTTCAAAATTCAGTTTTAAATTAGTGAGCAGCAATGGAGTTTGTTTCAAAAGTAACATGCTTAGAATCAGAACTAGTGGAGAAGCCAAGTGGCTACACCTCTGACAAAAGAGAGAGACTTCAGGTATACATCTTTTGGGAGACACCCAGAGAGTGTGACTGAGAATGACGACTGCACCAGAGGGAATGAGTAGAAGTGCATCTCCAGGTTGTCATTTTGGAACAGGAAAATGAGCTTTTTGCTACCTGCCTTAAATCAGGAAAGCATCACATGGTGAGGATAAAAATAATGGCTGATGTAATTGCAAATAATTGCACAATAACGATGAGTCAATGGCTATGCTAAGTTCAGATGAGGAAACTGAGGTTTCGAGTTTAACTGACCTATTTGATGTGTGAAGGAGGTGGAATTTTAACTCTAGAAGTTTGTCTTCAGATTCTGTGTTTATTGGCTAACCAATAATTTATTGTCCAAACCAAGATATTTTTAGAGGTAAAATGGGATGGTATTGAAATTTATACCAGAAAAGTAAAAATACACTGGGACTGCCCTGGACAAACTACTTCCCCAGTGAGCTGAATCAGAGGAAAGGTGTATATATATATTGGTCAGGTTCTCCAGAGAAGCAAAACTAATAGGAAACATATAAATATAGAAGAGGGGATTTATTATGGGAATTGGCTCACAAGATTACGGAGGCTGAGAAAGTGCCAAGATATGCCATCTGCAAACTGGAGTACCAAGAAAGAATGTGGTATAGTTCAGTCATGTTTGAAGGCCTGAGAGACCAGGGGAGCTGTTGGTATAACTCTCAGTTCAAGGTCAAGAGCCTGAGAAACTGGGTCTCTGTCCTGGAATCTAAAGGCAGGAGAACGTAGAGTTCTTATGTCTGAGGTCAAGAGGAAGGAGATGTCCCAGCTCTGGATGAGAGAGGAAATTTACCCTTCTTCCACCTTTTTGTCCCATTCAGGTCCTCAAGGGATTGGATGATACCCACCCACAGATCTTTACTTCATCTACAAATGCAAATGTTAATCTCTTCTAGAAACACCCTCACAGACACACCCAGAACTAATGTTTCACCAGCTCTGTGTGTAGCCCTTAACCCAGTCAGGCTGACATAAAATTAGTGATCATAGTATGTATGGCAGTATCTCAAAACAGTTCACATTTACTGTTTCAAGGTATATTGCCATAGTCTCAATTACTTTTTTGTAAATAATTCTTTCCCATGGCCTGACCCCTAACACTGCTTCTTTTAGCCCAGTCTTTCCAGAGAAATATGCCCAGCTACATTCAATTCCAGAAGCAGGTAGAGAAGTTTTGACAGCACTGGGAATGAAAAGAATAGTTCTTGAACCTGTTTGCATGTTTTCTAAGAACTCGCACTTACAGTCCCACAGATTAATGTGTGTGTATATGTCACACACACACACACACACACACGTACACACGTTTATATGTATATATCCCTTTTAAAGAGTTTACCAAGTTGGTATTTCTAATTCTCAGGATATTTCAAACATGTTTGGGTTATACAGAAATCTTAGAACAAATTGTCCAATGGTGGTTCTTGTCACTTGTTTATGGATAAAATTAGGTTTGGATTTAGTGGAGACTTCTTCCTACTGCCATGGCTGCCTGCATAATATAGTCTACCAAAGACCTCTATAAGCTACAGAAGAAACTCCAAATGTCCTAGAATGAGCATCCAGTACCTCACACCACAAGAAACTCATTGTGAATGAGGGCCAACAGAAAAAGAAGTTGAAGGAGAAAAAAATGACAATATCATAAGCATGAACATTACATAAAGGTGTAGCCTGAGAGACCCTAGTCCCCACTGCTAAATGCGAATTGGGTCCTGCAATTCTCTGGGTGCCTGTGCAAGTTCCTCCCAGAGAGGCCACTGTGTTTCTCAGTTAGAATTGTGCTGCAACCAGTGGGAACCCATGAGAGGAATCAGGAGAAGATCTTGAGGAGGAAAAGCAACTGATCCCACTGAGGTCGGTGCAGGGTCTCTGGGCAAGAGAAAGCTGTTGTACACTAGAGGGAAAAGGCTTCTGACCCAGAGGCTACATGCAAATCTGAAAGTCTTTTTTTTTTCAGGCTCTTCCAACCAAGTGTCCCCATGTTAGGTGTTAGGGTACCACTCGTTTCCTCTCAAGCCTGATTTTGGCATAGACAATCTATTGAGGAGATACATTCAGCCTTCTTTTTGTTCTGCTAAATAAATCTCTGGCCTGATTTCCAGCAGAATCTGCCTTGTAGCTGCAAAAACTAGAATCTCTTAAAATGCTATCATGGAGGCCTTTCGATTTGACATTGTGTTTTGAGTTGATTGTTGGCTACGTTGAACCATTTTATTTACATATTTTAAGGTTTTCAAAACAATAAATGAAAGCCAGCCGACTCCATAATCCTTATGATTGTCTCTGCTTCAGTATCATTCAAGAGCTGTAAGTCAAGGCTTTGTTCTTTAACTGTGTCTTTTTCCCTTCCACCACCGGAGATTCAGGAATTGTGTTACCACTGCAGACCAGGAGTATCACTACTACATCTACACTAATGAAGATGCCCTTATCACCATCTCACTGGGAAGATTCCAATCTAGAATCCCATTCTAAGGATCTGCTTTGTAAGACCACTCACAAAACCGACTGTCTTAGCATGGAATCCCCCAGAAAGCAGAACTGGAGTCAGGGAATTGTATATTTTAGGAAATGATACCAGAGAACAGGACAGGGACCTGGAAAGAATGAGACACAAGAGGAGCCAATGCAAAGGATTGGTCACCCTGATGGCAAGTGGGGCTCCCTTCCATCAAGACCTTCAGAGAAGCCTTGCAGTATGTGCCTCAGAATGGCCCACTTGAACCATGGAAGGAGGTAGCATTTATCCACCCCTTTCACCCACTGGTAAAGAGCATTGACTCACTTGCATACTCAGTCTACCTGTGTGTGAGTGCCTGGGCAGGTTCCCCACACACATCTTGTGCAGTGATCAAAAAGTCTCAGGGGAAAAGTGAGGGATTTGCAGTGAAGTGGAGATCAGGTGCTATCAAGTTATACCTGATTGAAACCTGTTGTCATAGCAATGGTTTCAGAAGGGGTGGGCTATAATGATGTGAAGTGGGGCACAACTATATAAGAACTTAGGGACAGACGAGGGAAAAAATTTGAAGATATTTCTGCAGACATTTTATAGAGTAGGTTTCAGTCTTATATATAAACCTATTAACCATTATTAAAACTATTTTGTTGTGCTTTGCTAAAGTGAAACTCATATTATTCCTCAATAAATGATTTTTGTAGAAACAATTGAACTAGAATTGAAAAAGTAATGAAATATCACCAATCCTCTGAAAACTGTGTTCTATGATCAATTTAAAAGACAACTGTACTTCGTTATAGCACTAAATTAGAAAAAGATGACAGAAATCCTACATTGTTTGCAATGTGTTGGGGTCAGACAAACAATATCAGCCTTTTTATGATATGAAATAATACTGATTTTCTCCCTAGTCAGGGTCCATTTTCTCCTTTCTGGGCCTGAGGGTGGCCATCTGCTTCTTCCATGCTTCTGTCTAGCATTTCACACAATCTAGCATAAATTCTCTTGATTCCAGAACCGTGAAGGTGATAACTTTGCACAATGCCAAAGGGAATTACATATTTGTAAATGCAGGTTGAATTCTACACAGTGAAGTTTTTTGGGATTATTACATCATGTTATTAAATGAACTAATGCACGCAAACCATTTAGTACACATAGTAAGAGCTCAATAAATGTTAGCTTTTTATGATTGTCATCATCATCATTCCATAGAAGCAGCCAAACTGCTGTTAGTAGAATACTGTTAGTATTCTAACAGCACTTATTGGCACTAGTTTAGGGGTCAGAAGACCTAGCTTTTAATCCTGACTTTATCATGTTTTAGTCTGTGGCTTTGGTAAAGCCATTTTACCTCTCTGAGACTCAGTGTTTTTATCTCTAGAAGAGGGTAATTCATTTCTTTTGTGTGTGTGTGTGTGTGTGTGTGTGTGTTGAAGTCCCACTCCATCACTCAGGCTGGAGTGCAGTGGCATGCTCACAGCCACCCCGGTGTTGACCTGCGGGGCTCAGGCAATCGTTGAGCCTCAGCCTTGCAAGTAGCCAGAACTACAGGTGCCCACCATCACACCTGGCTTTTTTTTTCTTTTCTTTCTTTCTTTTCTTTTTGATTTATTATAGAGATGAGGTCTTGTCAAGTGCCCAGGCTATTCACGAACCCATGGGCTCAGGCAATCCCCTCACCTTGGCTCCCAAAGTGCTGGGATTACAGGCTTGAACCTCCACACTTGGCTGGTACTACATTTCATTTCACAGATTGGCATGAGTGAAATAAGTGATTTGTGGATTTCAACACCAGAATAGGTGTTTCCAACATATTGTTAGATCTGTTAGCTTTCTCTTTGTTATGGGTGCTGGCTTCTAAGAGCAGGGGGCTGGATTCTTCAAAATTCCAAATAGCTTTATTGTAGGAAATGGCATTTTATTCACATCACCCTCCTAACCCTTGATGTCCATGCGCAATGTATACTTCTTTAAATTCCATTTCCTTATTTGGCTCCCTCACTTCTCCAGACAAAATACATATTTTTAGCTTTACTTCCAGAATTCTTCCTTTCCTGATGAATCAAACTGAGATTTAATTTTCAATAATCCAACAAATTAAAGCAATTATATCCTGTTTCTTTTCCTACATCTTTATCTTTTTTTCCATACTTTTCTAACTTTCCAGAATGAAAAGTTAATATTTGCAATCAGGAAAGAAATATGTATTGAAAATAAATGTTAAGGTTCAATAGGTATTTCACTTACATATATGAATTTCTGACCTGAAATTTGAGAGTAATTATTATAAATCTCTGCAAATGAGACAAACGGAGTATCATTCTAGAGTGGCACGTGTCTACAGAACACCCAGCTGTAACCTATTTTAGACAGGCTTTTATTTCTATAAAGATGATAAATGACTTTCAGAGTGAAATTACAAAAGACATTTGGCTTATTCTCTCTATAGGTAACTAAAGCAGGCTACTTGCCATCCCATTCTTAGTCCTTTTCCTCGGGTTTTGCTCACCTTTTTAGGTTGAATTGTTCAGGAATAACACTTTTAATAAGCTGCTAAAATGGATGAGTAGTAAATATGAGTTTGTAAAGACTGACCCTTTTGGATTTCAACTGTCAACATAGGAAATATATAACAAGATGGCAAAATGATAGAAGATGAGAAGAAGTCTCTAGGCCCCACTCTGAAAAATATTGTATTTGGTATTGTCTGTTGTGCGAACTTCATAAACAAAGTACTGACTGATCAATGGAAATCATATCAAGCAGAGATCCAGGCTCAAAATGAGGGCAAATGAAGACAAGATGTAATCCTGGAAAATCTGAAAAGACTGATGATCCCTCTGAGACAGAGCAATTGTTAATAAAATATTCAGTACATGGTGGAAGAACTATTTCCATTCAACTTGTGGGGTGAACATTGAAACAAAATGATAAAATGATATTCTTCTTCATTTATTCTTTGTTGGTTATAGATGGAATTTATTTAGTTACTCGTTTCCCTCTACTACCAGGCATTTAACATGAGAGTGGCAAAAACCACCAGTTTCAAATGACTGTAAGAAAATCTCTTGAAGAAGGTGAATAGTCATTTGTTTTTTTTTTCATAAAAATACTTTAAAGGGTATCATTAGTGAACTAATGCTCATAGATCTAGACAGACCTTGGGCAGGTAAATTATTGTTTTAAATTTCAGTGTCCTTCTCCATAGAATAAGGATGTTAATTATATACATTTTGTAGCATTTTAGTGAATATTACATTAAATAGAATAATGGTAGGTGATTAAAGTGCTCAATTTTTGTTATTATTGTTTACTTGCAATAACATGTTAATTGACCATTTCCAGCACTGCAATAGAGGCTGGGGATAAAAAACCAAACAAATAAAGGAAAATTTTTGTCTATAAAATATTTGTTGCCTAATACACCATATATCAAAAAAATGGAGATATTCTGTGAACATACTTACTGTAGTTCTGAGCTATTGCTCACAAAAACCATGTATGTGGTTTATGTGTGTATGCACATAATTATAATTTTTTTTTTTTGGAATCAGAGTCTCACTCTATCACCCAGGCTGGAGTGCAGTGGCACGCTCACAGCCACCCCAGCGTCAACCTGCTGGGTTCAGGTGATCCTTCTACCTCAGCCTTCCAAGTACCCGGAACTACAGGCCCTCACTACCACGCCTGGCTAATTTTTTAATATATTGTAAAAACGGGGTCTCACCAAGTTGTCCAGACTGGTCTCAAACCCCTGGGCTCAGGCAATCCTCTCACCTCGGCCTCCCAAAAAAGCTGGGATTATAGGCTTGAGCCACTGTTCCCAACCCATAAATATTGTTGTGTATTTTGGGGATACTATATGTTGAAGTGCAGAAACTGGAAACCTTTAGAAAAATTAGTCCCTCTCCAAATATCTTGTTATTTGCAACTTGAGAATTGGACCTTTCCAATGGAGCGGCACTTTCACATTTCAAAACTCCTTTGCTGCTAGATCAGAGATTACAAGTTCCCTTACTGGGTTTTTCACCAATTCATTGTGTGCCCTTTAAACAATGACCCAGTCTATGCTGTCATTCCACATAGAATTCCATTTGAAGAATTAAATCAAATCCTGACAAAGCAAAGGATTATTTCAGTATCCTAGGATAAGGTGTTTATGAAACACCTCCTAGATTGATGTGGGCTTGACCTTAAGAAACCTGAAAATTTGCTGGAAGAAAATAAGTACATTCCACTAAGGATCTGTGAAGTAGCAATTACTGTGAATACTAATCAAGGTGCTACTATACTGATTCTAGTAGATAGTGTCAAATGACTAAGACAGATCGTATGCAAGGGTGTGTAGGTGGGTGGAAGGAGGGTGCAAAGAATTAATTGGGAAGTTAACAAATGGCAGTTACAGGGAGAGAAAGATACTATGCTTGAGTTAATTTTGCAGCCTGCAGGTATCCCTGGTATTTTCTTTGGAGGCTAATTTGAAAGGAGAACCAAATCAAGAACCTCTTCAAACGATCTAATATCACACTGAGTGGATGCCTATAAGAATTGCTAGTGTATAGATTAAACGCAAACAGAAATATACCTGTATCTATTTTTAAAGACTGTGATTTCCCTTCTTTCAGTAATCATTGTTCATGAAGAATCTTGCAAGGAAAATGAACATGGCCTCCCAGGAAGAAGTGGAGCTCAGTTGTAATGGTGTCTCTTGTAATTAAAAAATCAGATACATACTCTCTCCTAGTTGAATAGAAAAGGAATGAATTAGTGCATTAAAATTTACAGGGTTAAATATCTAGCTGTGCAAGCAAATAAAGCCAGTATAAGAATTCTTCCGGATAAACGCAGAAGTATATAGCTCATTTCAATGCCATGTTCTATTCTTAGAGTTAAAGCTGTTACAGAGTTGGAAATGAAGGGAAGGAGGGAAGAGGTGCTCAGAAAAAGTTTCAAATATCTCTTTAAAGAATGTCAATCAATTTAACAGCTATATGACTAAGTTCTAATGTGGAGTTTATAAGGGTCAAATCACAGAAAGGAAGGTTTCTTGGTGATTTCTTCTAATATCTTCCTTATCTTACAGAAAAGAAGATACTGAGGTACAAGGATTAATGACTTGCTGAAAGTCACACCACAAGAGAAAACCAGCTTGAGAGGCAGGTCCTGATCTCTCTGGCTAATTACCACAGAATTCAATGCCAATACCCACAACCCCTTGTGTCTAGTGCCATGCCAATCACAATCCATACTGCTTGCTGACCAACTCCAAATATCTGGTCGATATTACTTCCGGGGTCTTGGTATTCCTGACCCCAAACCACATGGCATGCTCAATCTGATGCATGTGAGAGAATCCATAATGTTATTTTTATTAGTGAATTTTACTCTCTTTATTCCAAGACGCATGTTGTCAAAGGAGAAATAAGTATGTTCATACTCAATTCAGGGAAATACAATGCTAGTTTCCAAAACTGTATTAGTAATAATTAACCAGAGTTCTTTAATCCTTTGTGGAAAGAAGCAAGACATAAATACATAATTTATTTAAACATTTTAGGGCTGGGCACAATGGCTCACCCCTATAATCCCAGCTCTTTGAGAGATGGAGGTGAGAGGATTGCCTGAGCCCATGGGTTTGAGACCAGCCTGGGCAACTTGGTAAGACTTTGTCTCTACAATAAATTAAAATATTACCAGGGTGTGGTGGTGTATGCTTGTAGTTCCAGCTACTTGGAAGGCTGAGGCGAAAGGATCGCCTGAGACCAGCAGGTTGAGGTTGCAGTGGCCATGAGCTTGCCATTGCACTCTAGCCTAGATGACAGAGTGAGACTCCTACTCAAAAAAAAAAAAAAATTAATTTAACCCTGACTGATAACTGTATCTGTGAAGCTACTTCCAGGTGATGCTTGCTCTTTAAGCACTATAACCACCCTCTGCTTTAGTAAATATACCAGAAAGTAGTGTGCCACATCACCAAAGTGTGTATTATGATAAAGCCATAAGGAAAGCCCAGATGAAGGGAAATACTCCTGAGATCTTGACCAAGATAGACAACTAACAATAGTGTCTTTGCGCTATCTCAACCCTGTCACCTCTGATGGGTGGTGACCAAACAGTGCTACTCTGAGAAGGCCTCTAAAATGAGAAAGACCTTTTGTTCAATTAGAGGTGAAGGAATGAATATGCACCCGTGAAGTGTGACCTCTGAGGAGTCATAGCCAGAGACAGGAGAAATATCTTGGGAGGCAGAGCTCTGTGTTTCAAAGGACCATACTCCCTTTTTTCCAGAGGTTGTCAAGAGACCAGAGAGTTTAGATAAGAATTCTAGAGAGCAGGTGACCTTAAGTAGACAAGTGAAATCCTGCCCTGAATAATTCCATACACAATTGTGTTCTTTTCCTCCGCCTTCCCTCTTTTCCTCCTCCTTTCTTTCCATCTATTTATTTATTTTAAGAATATATTTTTACAAAGATCTTGTTCTCAAAGGTTATGAGGCAGCTTACAAAGATAATAGAAATCAAGTAACTGAAAAAAATTGAGCAGGAGGGTCAGCCAAGAGAAGAAGAGGGAGGTGGACAATAAAACTGTAATAGAAATAAAGATAATGATATGCCTAACTTGTACTAAATACTATATTGCAGGCATAAAGTTACTTATACGTTCTAACTCATTCAATCCTCACAATAACCATTTGAAGAAGGTGCTGTTACTACCCCGTTTTACAGATGGAGTAATTGAGGCACAGAGAAGTCCCATAGCAAACGAGTGGCAGAACTAAGATTCAAGCCAACAACACTCTGGATCCTGTGTCCTACCAGCCTTTGATCTCTGTTTTGAAAAAGGGATGGTTTGTAATCACAATATATGATCTAAAGGTACTATACTCTTTTGTACAGGTAAGCCTCAAATTTTACTCTCATTGATTAGGGCAAAGAGAGGTAGGACCTTGAAGACTACCAGCCGGAGGGCCCCACTGCTGTGTTTACATAAGGGGCAAGACTTGCTGGACATCCAGCCAGATACGACTTCTGGGGCTAAGCAGGCACTTAGGACCCCAGGCACTCCTGCTGGGTGGCCAAGCCCTTCCATTCCCACCCCTGCTGGGTCAAGCCAGCCTACTACTATGAGAGGGAATATGAGTCAGAACCGCCCAGGTACCTTTTCCTTCATCCCACTAAAGGATCTGCATGGCTCAGTGCTGAGTGTAGGCTGTCTGAAAAAGTTCTGTATGATTCAAGTGGATGACAAAGAATATAAATGACATAATTTGTTCTTTCATCTTTTGGGTTGACTTTATGACAAAATCCAAACTGAATGTTAACAACATTCCTTTGTAATCATTTAAACAATTATAAGGGGTAGTCAGATGAGAATATTCATAAACTATCTGACTTCATGTACATTTAGAATATGTGGGATTATTTTTTTAAAAGATGCATCTGAATACTAACTTATAGTCTAAAAGAAAAACAGGAAACCCCTACATTCTAAAACAAAAAAACTGCGAAACTGAGACATAGGCAGATACTGCAAATTTGAATGGCTTAATTTGGGGGCGGGGGGGAGCTAATATAGTGATCTAGACAACACAGGTATATAGCTTGAATTTAGAGTTTAAAGGACAGTTGTGAGTTGGGAACCTAGAATAACCTCCTATCTGACCCCTAGCAGGTCTAAAATCTTAGATCTTCCATCCAGATTCTTTTGACTCTCATGATTTGTTTAACACCTCCAGAGAATCTTCAGTGCTCCCATGAGAGTGTTGGATCTTGCAGACGCATTCCACTACAGCTTCTTCTAGAGTGAGCAGGATGGGAGAAGAGATTGCAGCAAGGAAAAGCCTGCTCTCCAGCTTGGTGAGCACCCCAGGGACTGTACAGAGGCTAAGAAGGATGGGGGCTTTATAGGCAGCCCAAAAGCAGTTTGGACTTCCATGTCTGCTACTCACTGGAAGAACGACTGGAAACAATTTATTTAAGCCCCCATCTGTAAGAGGAACCAACTCACAAGATTACCATGAAGATTAAATTAGATGATTTATGCAAATGCCTCGCACAGACATTGACACCAAAATAACTATTGCCATTTTAATTTCTTATTTACAGGGATCTTGAATCGATAGTTTTATTCTTCACATTGTTTACATTCTTCAAATATGTGTATGCACATTAATAGCCCCTAACTGTATTACAATGGGCCATATATCTCACAAATTAGTAGAAGATTAAGAAAATCAAAGAACATATTGCAGATGGTCAAAGTTAGAAAAGTAGTCTTTTTAAAACAAATTAAAATAAAATATTACTTATATAACAAATGTGAATAAGCCAAATTAATCTACTTAATGACAACTACTCTAAGATTGTATTTGAAATATTACATAATCTAATAACACAATTATGAGACATTAAAAACAACCAAGGGCAGGGCACAATGGCTCATGCCTGTAATCCTATCACTTTGGGAGGCCATGACTAGTGCACTGCTTGAACTCAGGAGTTTGAGACCAACCTGGGCAACACGGCAAACCCTCGTCTATATAAAAAAAATAGAAAAATTAACTGAGCATGGTGTAATACCAGCTACTCAAGATGCTGAGGTTCAGGATAGTCTGAACCCATGAGGTCGAGGCTGCCATGAGTCATGACCATTGTGATCATGCCACAGCACTCCAGAGTGAGACCCCAACTCAAACAAACAAAAAAAAAACCTAAGAATATTTTTTTAAATGGCTATATTAAAATCAGAACAAATAGAATTCAAGGATAAATTAAAATGGTTCAAACGCTACTCGTCAGAACATGAAACTTACAATCATAAAATTCCAAAACCCTCATATTAATACTGGGAAACTTTTTAATAAAATTGCTTTTTTTTCTTACTTGCTAAGCAGAAGATAAATATATAGGATTTTATCTAATATGAATGATTTTAATTAGTAGTTTGTTTAGTCAAGGGTCAGTAATCTTTGTCTGTAAAGAGCAAGATAAGAAATATTTTAGCCTTTGTGGGTCACATATGATCTCAGTTGCATATTCTCCTTTATGTGTGTATGGTTTTTTTTTTAAACAATCCTCTAAAAATATAAAAACCATAAGTAACTCATGGACCATATGAAAAAAGACCTTGGACTTGCAAGCCACAGTTTGCTGACCCCTGATTTATATTTGCAATCTATGAAAGTGTTCATATATTTCATATCATATTTAAACAATTGATATTACACTTTTAGTACATTACCGCAGACATAATATCCCACACATGCCTTTTTTCTCCCTTCAGGACAACATGAAACATTTTAAAAATTGACTAACTAGTAGACCAAAAAGAAAATTTCCTAGATCAATGGTTCTCAACATGTGGCCTGGGACTTCTGGAGGTTTCCAAGATTCTTTCAGGTGGTCCTCAAAGGTCAAATCTATTTTCATAATAATATATGATGTTACTTGACTTTTTCACTTTCAATCTCTCATGTAGATACAGTGGAGATTTTCAAAAGCTTCCTGACATATTACATCTCAACAGATTGAATGCAGAAACAGACATGAGAATCCAGCTGTCTTCTATTGAGCCAGACAGTAGAGATTTGCAAAATATAAAACAATGCGGCTTTTTTTACACTTCTTTTTTTGTTTTGAGAAACCATAATTTTCCATCAGAATATGTTGCATATGTTAAGATGTAGTGAGTATACTATTTTAAAGGAATTAATAAATATATATATTTAAATTTCTCCATTTCTAAGATGGTAAATATTGAGAGATAAAAATAGCCTAAACCAGAGCTCCTTGGGGGGTCCTTTACAATTTTTAAGAATGTAAAGAGGTTCTGAGAACAGAATGCTTGGGATCTGTGGTTTTAGAGAATAGATGTACAGTCCACATTCTTTCATGATAAAACATTTGTGCATTAATCAGGTATATATATTTTTTGGTAGTGGACTAGCCCAACCCTTAAAAGTCATTCTTTCTCACCACCAGACTGTCTGTCATTCACTTAAGAAAGAAATTACAAATACATTCAGAGCAAAAGGAATCTCTCAGTACCTTTACTCAAGAATTTTTGACATATGCAGTAGGGTTAGTCTACATAGAATGGGACAGGGGCTAACCTTAACTAAAGAGAAATGTCTAACTGTGCTGTAGAAACAGAAACAGAATAGGGAGAACAGTACATAACTAACAAGGGATGAACCATGGCAATTATATTAATTCAAGATGAGAAAGTGAAACCAAACAAAAAGCCCTCATTTCATTTTTAATTGGATTAAGTGATTTCTCAACAACTGTGCAAATGATGTTGCTTTTCATTTTCAAAGCTGAAGGAGGGGATATTTGTTGTAAGAACAAAATCAGCTCTTAAAACAAATAAAAGTAGAAAAACCAAACTAAGTCTACATGTCTCCAACCAGTTTAATGATGGGGAAAAAATGGTAGAAAAATAGAAAAATAAATGTATTATTTATAGATTTAATTTTATTTTTTGAAGTATAAAATATATTCAGAAATGTATTCAATTTATGCAACTTGTGAAAATTCAAAAAGTGAACGTAGCTGTGTAAGCGTCATCCAGAGCAAGAAAAGGAACACACACTCTCCCAGTCACAATACCCTCTCCTCCCCCAAATAACCACTGTCTTCAATTTGAACACCATCAGTTAGTTCTTCCTCTTTTAGTAACATACATAAATGGAAGCACTCATTATGTATTTATGTTGTACATTTTTAAACTTCATATCTTGAGTTATTAATGATGGCCATCCTGATAAAAAGATACCTGCACACACATGTTTATTGAAGTATTATTCACAATAGCAAAAAACATGGAACCAACCATGCTGCCCATCCAAAGTGGACTGGATTTTTTTAAATGTGGTACATAAATATGATAGAATATTATGCAGCTATAAAGAAGGACAAACATATAGACTTCACAGCAACTTGGATGGATTTAGAGTTCGTCATACTCAGTGATCTATCACAGAAACAAAGAACTGAGAACCACATGTTCTTACTCATAAGCGGACCCTGGACGTTCATCATAATACTACAAGAAAGGGATTGGCAGTAGCAGGGCACTGCCAGGGGAGGGAGGGAAGGGAGGAGGCACATAACATTAATAAGGATACCTGATCGCAAACCAGGCAAAGTGTGAACCGATGGAGGTTCAAACTTCACCTGTACAATGACCATTTATGTACCTAACCCTGAGTTGCACCCCACATCTTTAAAAAATTGATTAATTAATTAAAATAAAATAGAACTTCATATCTTCCTGCAGCCTCAACATCTCCACAAACAGGCCCCTCAAATGACCAGGTACACCAGTGTTATAAGGCTGGTCCCTGCTGCAAGTCCCTCCTCTTCCCCTCCCCTGACTGGACTGTGGTCATGTGACATTCAAGTTCACCAGTGATATTCCCTTGTGCCCTCTACTTATGAACTCTGCCCTGACTCCCAATAAAAGCACTTTCCCATGGGTCTTCACCCGCTCCCCTCCTTCCTGGTTGGGTCTGCTCCTGTGTGCTCCCTCCCTCCATGTGGCTTCTTACTGGCATACGAGAGGGCTCTAGGACCTGTAAATAAAATAAACTGTTTTTTCTGTGCCTCTCCTTTGTCTCCTCTTGTGGCTGCACCTGACTGACCATCTCATGAAAGAATACCAAATAGTATTCTTTTGTATCTGACATTTCTTCTCAATATTGTGGTTGTAAAGGTCACCCATATTGTTAGGTGTAATGGTAATTTACTGGTTTCATTTGATGTCAAGTATTACATTGTATGAATATTTCACAACTTATTTATCCATTATTCGTATTCATGGTCAGTAAGATTTGTTTGTTTGCCCTAGCTTTCTGCTTTTACAAATAGTTCTGCCATAAACACTATTGTACATTTTTTTGATGGGATGGGTGCATGTTTAAGACATTTCTGCCAGGTATATATTTAGAAATGTAGTTGCCAGGTCACATATATATTAGATACCTTCAATTTTCCAAGTACTTGAAACAATTTACAACTCAAAAAGCAGTTTATGAGAATTCTAGTTATTCCGTCCTTTCCCATATTTCCAGTTGTTAACCTTTTCAATTTTATTGGGGATTTAGTAACATCTTACCAAGATTTTATCTTCCATTTTCTTTATGTTTGAAGTGAAACAACTTTTCAGATACTTATTGGCAAATTAGACATCTTGTTTTGTGGGGAGGACATTCTTGTTCTTCCTGAGCACTATTTTAAAAGAGTGTGTAATTTATTTCTTAGTGTACTTTTAAAAATAAATTGTTTTTCTTATTGAGGTATAGTTCTTCATATATACTCTAGATATGCATATTGCAGATATTTTCCATCTGTAGCTTGCCTTTTCATTTTTTAAGTGTATCTTTTGATAAACAAGTTTTAAAAAAATACCACCCAATGTCCCAATATTTTCCACTGTGTTGCTATTTTTTATGTTCTACTTAAGATACCTTTGCTTTCCTGACATAAAATACTCCCCTACTCATTTTCTAGAAGCTGGATTGGTTTACATTTAGGTAAACAATGTATTTTGACTTGATGTTTTGTTTATTGTGTAAAGTAAGGGGTCTATCTTTTTTTTTTTCATTTAAAAATCCAGGCTGGGGTGGATGGCGCAGCCTGTAATCCCAGCACTTTGGGAGGCCTAGGCGAGTGGATCGCCTGAACCCGTGGGTTTGAGACCAGCCTGGGCAACTGGAAGCATTCATTACGTAATTATGTTGTACATTTTTAAACTTCATATCTTGAGTTATTAATGATGGCCATCTGATAAAAAGATACCTGCACACACATGTTTATTGTAGCACTATTCACAGTAGCAAAAACATGGAACCAACTGTGCTGCCCATCCAAAGTGGACTGAATTTTTTAAAACGTGGCACATAAATACAATGGAATATTATGCAGCTATAAAGAAATAGCTGTAGACCTCACTTCTACAAGAAATCAAAAATTAGCCAGGCATGGTGGGGCGTGCCTGTATTTCCATCTACTTGAAAAGCTGAGGCGGAAGGATCACTGGAGCCCAGCAGGTCAACGCTGAGGTGGCTGTGAGCATGCCACTGCATTCCAGCCTGGGCGATGGAATTAGACTCCAACTCAAAAATCCAAAAAAAAATCCAATCAATTGAGTACCACTTATTGAAAAGACTGTTCTTTCACTCTGAATTGTCAAAAATCTGATGTCCACATATGGGTAAGTGTTCGAAATTCTCTATTGTGTTCCATTAGTCTATTTGCCAGACCTTGTACCAGTACCATACTTAATTATTGTTTCTTTATGTTCATTTTTCACATGTATTTAACTTCATTCTTTTTCTAGGATATTTGGGCTAATCTTGGTCCACTACGTGCTGCTATACTACATTTCCACACTAAAGTTAGAATTACTTTGTCAATTTTCATTGAGATTAAAAAAAAAAAAACCTGCTGAGATTTTTATTGGGATTGCACTGAATTTATAAATCAATTTGAATACAGTTAGCAACTTTAAGACAATAGTTCTAATTTAAGAAAAATCCACTTATTCCATGTATTTAAGTATTTTTTCTATCTCAATAATGTTTTATGATTTGCCATGTAAAAGTTTTATTAGGTTAAATGTATTCCTAATATTTGATGCTTAATGATGTCATGCAAGTGCTAACTTTGTCTTTAAATTTTATTTTCTTATTGTTTATTTAAGAATAGTTTATTTAAAATATTATTGATGTTTGTATGTTGCATCCAGCAAGCTTGCTGTATTCACTTACTAAATATATAATTTATATTTATAGATTTTCTATATTCACATCAAGTTATCTACAAATGATAGTCTTATTTCTTTCCAGCACTTATAACTTTCACTTTTTTATCTTGCCTTCTTAAACTAACTATGATATTAGAAAAGTGTTGAATAAAAGTTGAGATGAATATACTTTTTTAATCCTTGATTCCACGGGGGGAACTTTGAATATTTTGCCATTAAGTTTAATATTTGCTATAGAGATTTAATAGGTTTTTCAAAATTCAGTTATAGAAGTTCCCTTCTGTTTTCAGTTTGCTAAAATTTTTTACCAAAATCATGAGTGAATATTATTAATTTTGATTCGCTTATAGAGATAATTATATGGTTTCTCTACTTTACATTCTGAATGTGATAAGTACACCAATTGGTTTTTTTGTATATTAAATGAAACTTGTATTGCTGAAATAAAACTTCTGAGTCATGATGTATTTCCTTTTTTATGCATAGCAAGATTCCCTTCGCTAATATCTTCAGTAGGATTTTGCAACTATATTCAGGAGAGACAAACCTGTACTTTCCTCTTTTGTAAATGTCATTTCAGGTTTTTGTATCAAGGTTATGTTGGCCTCATAAACTGAATTGGAAAGTATTATTTCTTTTTCTATTTTCTGTTTTTTTGTAAACTTAGGATAAATTTACTGGTAATGTCATCTGGACCTTACCTTTTCTTTGTAGAAAAGTTTAAATTACTGATTCGTTTTCTTTAATAGATACAGAATTATACAGATTTCCTGTTAGTTTTTGCGACAATTTCACAGAGTTGTGTTTTTCTAGGAATTTGTCTATGTTTCAATGTTTCAAATCTATTGCCAAAAAATGCAATATCCTCTTCTTATCTCTATAATGTTTTTAGGATCTAGTAATGTCCTCCTTTTTACTCCTGACATTGGTAATTTGTATTTTCTCTCTTTTATGTATTAATCTTGACAAAGTTTTATTAATATCATCGATTTACTAATCTTTTGGTACTCTTCTATATTAAATGTCTGTTTTCTAGTTTATTAGTGTTTGTTTCTTTCTTTCTTTCTTCAATTGTTTTCTTCTTTTCTTTCTCCTTTCTTGTTTACTAGTTTCAAGTGTTTTTATTCACAAGTATTTGCTAATAAATAAAGATATACATTTTTCTTTAAGCACAATTTCAGCTGTATTCCACATGTTTAATGACTTGTTTTCATTATCACTTATTTCTTTTTTTTTTTTTTTTTGAGTTAGAGTCTCACTCTGTCGCCCAGACTGGAGTGCAG
>NW_007252109.1:213258-251017 GCF_000164805.1 Carlito syrichta
CCCGCGGGCTCAGGCAATCCACTCACCCCAGCCTCCCAAAGGCACGGGATTACAGACTGAGCCACCGAGCCCGGCTTATCACTTATTTCTAATAGTTACTTAACTTCTACTTAGATTTTTTTTAAATTATAGATTATATATAACTTTCTTGTTTATTTTCAAACATTTAAGAGTTTCCTAGCTATCTATTGTTATTGACACCTCATTTAATTCCACTATGTTCAGTGAACATTTTATAGATGAGCTTAATACTTTGAAAAATTTTGACCACTGCTGTGTCCCTGCAGTTGATCAATTTTGGTGACTATTTCAAGTGTACTTATATGAAATAGTTATAATAAAAGCATTGATTGAAGTGTTCTATGAATATCAACTTGTTTGAGTTTGTTAATTGTGTTCCACAAATCTTCTATATTTTTATTGATTTTTTTGGTCTATATTTTTCTGTTAGTTACTGACATATATAGATTTTGAATTTGTGTATAAATCTCTATAGTTATTTTACTTTGTATAATCTGAAAGCTATGTGATAAAATGACTATAAATTAAGAGTTATTATTCTTCCTGGTGCTTGATCTTTTAATCCTTAGGAAGTGTATCTCTTTATTTCTAATAATTTCTGTCTTAAAAGCTACTTTCTCTTACATGAGTAAGCAATGTTAGCTTTCTTGGGATTAGTATTAACACAATTTTATTTATCCTTTTCTTCAAACATTCTATATTCCTATATTTCAAGTTTATCTCTTAAAAGTGACATGTAATTGAGTTTTCCCCAATCAGAAAATCTTTGTATTTTAACAGAAGTGTTTTAGTAAATTTCCGTGTAATGCAATTACTGATATATTTATGTTTAAATTTCTTCTCTTCTTATTTGTTTTCTATTTGTCCACTTACTCAATGGTTCTTTTAATATCTTCTCTTTACTTCTTTTAGATTAGCAAATGTTTTCTATTTCCCTCTGTATTTGCTATGTATTCCTTTTCTTTTCTTTTGGTCCTTTAAGTGGGTTGAATAGTGTACCCTCAAAATTCATATCGATCCTGAACCTCGGAGAGTGACTTTATTTGGAAATAGGTTCTTCATAATTATAATTAGTTAAGATGAGGTCATACTAGCTCAATGCAGGCCCTAAATTCAATGATCAGGTGTCCTTATAAGAAGAGGAGACACAATGAGAGACACAAGGGAAAAAGCCTATGGAGACAAAGGCAGAGATTAGAGTGGTGTAGCTATAAGCAAAGGGTCACTAATAATTTTTATATATTATTTTGGTTGCATTTCAGTCTTCCACCCTTATTCCAGTTTCTCTCAACACAAAGAAAACCAAAATCAGCAGTTCTTGGTTGTTACCATCTCATCATCTTGATGATTCTAGTAAATTTCAGCTCAAAGAACAAATGTATACTTTCTGTCATGCTCTGTTGACCTATTCTTGGATAACTTGGTTTTTGCAGTGATGGATTAGGAAATTTGCAAATCAATGCTTAACATAAATAATTTCCATAAATTGAATACCTGTGCTTCTTAAAATATTAATTCCTTCAAAGTGGGCTTACCAGAGAAAATAAATAATATGAGATCAACTGATGCTCTTTCTAAGGCTGTAGTTACTATTTCATAGTCTTTAAAAATCCCTTTCAACTTTATGACCCTGACTCTAAAACTCTGTTTGTTATATAATTTTTTAGGTTAAAGGCTAAATATGAATCTACATGATGAACTATAGAAATTAGAGGGTTGCATGCTTTAGGTGGAGACATGCCATCTGCTTCTCATAGCACTAATTCTTAATTTAAAATATTATATTTGTCTATGTTTTCTGAAATTAGAAATGCATTGCCAAGTACCTGTAAATTGCAGATAGTAGTGACCTATATCAATAACATCTCTTCTCCAATTAGATGATTTTCCCCAAAGTCTTTTAAATGAAAATTAGGTCTAACACAAGCCTATGAGACTATTTTTGGAGCTCATATTCATTTAAATTTTCAAGTAAGATATTTTTATGTAAAAGTGCAAGTAGTCTTTATATGACAGATGATCATCCTGTTATTTGTCTGCTCCTTGAGTAATCTTTCTCCTTTCACTACCTTCTTTACACTTTTCTTTACTCTTTTGACCTCAATGACATGAAGCCATTCAGTCTTTTCTCTGCCTGGCTAATACCCCAAAAGAAGACAGAATTACTCCCATTGAGTTTTTGAGAGTCAAGTTGTTCCTCTGGAACCCCTCTCAGTTCTGCCTTCACAATTCTGCAGTTTTGGCTAATGTAGAAAGTCCAAGTATGCAAACATTTCCTGGATCTCTGAATAGAATTTATCATGTGTCTTATTCCTTTACAGGATATAGTATTAGAATACCCTTGTAGGGCATTCATAAAATAAGTTATTGGTACACAGATTTTTGGAGGTCACATGGAGCTGAAGTCTTATCCTTAGCTAACTCTTTTCATGGTACAGTATAATTCCTGCCTTTTTGGTTCTAGAATTTTGCTTAGAAAAAAGCTTACTATTGACTTCTTTCCCCATTATTTGATCTAATAGGAAGAGAAAAGATTTGGCAATTTTGTGAAGTATCCAATCTTTTTTTTTTTTTTTTTTTTTTTGAGTTGGAGTCTCACTCTGTCGCCCAGACTGGAGTGCAGTGGCCGCTCCCGGCCACCGCAGCCTCGACCTGCTGGGCTCTGGCGATCCTTCCTCCTCAGCTTTCCGAGTAGCCAGAATTACAGGTGCGCGCTACCACGCCCGGCTAATTTTTTGATTTATTGTAGAGATGAGGTCTCGCCTGCCCAGGCGGGTCTCAAACCCGTGGGCTCAGACAATCCACTCATCTCAGCCTCCCAAAGGTGCGGGATTGCAGGCTGAGCCACCGAGCCTGGCTAGTATCCAATCTTTTAATAAACTAAGGTGAACCAATCTTCCAAGTTGTTTTGAGATTTCCCCTTTTATGATTAGCAAAGGGTGTGAATTCTGTTGTACTGAAAATTCCATAAGATTTGTCCAATAGAGTCCACATGGGAGTGGGGATGGAATTTTAGCCTAACTTCTGGATTTCCTGGCTGGTTTTCCTCAAATTGACTTTTGAGGTTAATTTTCCAAAGACAACCCCACACTTTCTTAGAATAATTTCCTAGATGTTTTAAAAGTATGATTTTTGTGCTCATTTTGGCAGCACATATGCTAAGATTGGAATGATACAGAGATTATCATGGCCCCTGAGCAAGGATGACATGTAAATTCATGAAGCATTTCATATTTTTCTTAAAACTGTAAAGAGACAGCACAATGCCCCACTCCCAGCCCTACTTCATAATTGAGCAAACCCGGAGTCCTGATTCAAAGAAGGACAAAAGGTACAGCAAATATCAGAAGTAACAGCTTCTTCATTTTCTACTGAGCACCAGAATTAAAGAGAAAGATAAGAGAACCGCTACAACTGTCGAAAAACCAATGAGAAACTGCCAGTAACCATCAGAGTTCCAGCAAAGAGACAGTACTAGAAAGAACAAGTACTGGGGCACAAACAACCAAGAGTCTCCTACCCAGCCAAGTTCAGCTTCATCAGTGATGGAGAATTAAAATCCTTTCCAGACATCCAGTCCCTAAGAGAATATGCTGCTTCAAGACCAGCTCTACAGGAGATGTTTAAAAAGGTGCTGTGCACAGAAGAAAACAGAAACAAAAGAAAGACCATATACTCCACAAGATTGCAAATAAACACAGAAGCTACTGAGCACATAGCATACCCGCAAAAACAAAAACACACATGAACCCAAAAGTTAAATGAAAACAAAACAACCATATAAGATCATTATGTCAGGAAAAGACTCTCACATTGCAATAATCAGCCTGAGCATGAATGGACTAAATGCACCACTGGCAAACTGGATGAAAACACATAACCTGGTAATTTGCTGCCTCCTTGACACTCACCTCACCACAAAGGATGCCCGGATGCCCACAGACTCAAAGTTAGAGAATGAAAAACAAATTTTCAGGTGAATGGGTCAAGAAAAAGAAGGCAGGAGTCTCAATCTTAATATCAGACAAAACAACTTTTAAGCTATCAAAAATTTTTAAAGATACAAGAGGACACTACATAATGATAAAAGGTTCAATCCATCAACAAAAAATATCCATCCTAAACATATATGCATCCAACACAGAAGCACCAGCTTTTTTAACGCAGCTACTAGGTAAACGAAAAAGAGGTATTGATTCTAACACTCTCATAGCTGGGGACTTAAACACACCACTAACAACCCTAGACAGATCATCAAGTAAAAAAATCAACAAAGAGATCCAGAATCTCAACTTGATGCTTGACCAAATGGACTTTAGTAGATCCCTACAGAACACTCCACTCAACAACCACAGAATATACATTCTACTCTTCACCACATTGAATGTACTCCAAGATCAACCACATTCTCGGCCATAAATCAAGCATAAACAAATTTCACAAGATTAAAATATTGCTATGCACCTTCTCAGACCACCGTGGAATAAACATAAACATCACCACCAACAAAATTCCCCCAAAACTCACAAAGACATAGACACTAAACAGCATGATGCTGAACAACTCCTGGGTCAACACAGCAATCAAAATGGAATTTAAAGTTTCCTGAAAACAAATGAAAATAAAGAAACATCTTGCCAAAACCTCTGGGATGCCATGAAGTCTGTTCTAAGAAGGGGAATTTATATCTCTATGAACACACATCAAGAAAATAAAAGAGAACAAGTTGATGACCTAACAAATCACCAAAGGGAGTTGGAAAGGCAAGACCACCAAAACCCTAACTTTAGCAGAAGAATCCAGATCACAAAAGTAAAAGCTGAAATACAGAACCTAGAAGATGAAAATACCATAGAAAAAATCAACAACACAAAAAGCTGTTTCTTTGAAAGGATAAACAAGATTGATGAACTCCTAGCCAGAATGACCAAAAAAAAAAAAAAAAAATCAAAAAATCAAGCCACAACTGACCCCAAAGAAATACAAATGATTGTCAGAGATTATTATGCACACCTGTATGGAAACAAACTTGATAAGCTAAATAAAATGGAGGACTTTCTAACATCACACAACCTCCTAAGGCTGAAACAAGAAGAAATTCAGATTCTAAATAGACCAATAATAGCTTAGGAAATTGACTCTGTCATAGAAAAACTACTCACCAAAAAAAAGAAAAGAAAAGAAAAAGCCCTGTACAAGATGTCTTTCCAGCAGAATTCTACAGTTTTTCTACAAGGAGGAGCTGGTGCCAATCATATAGAACATGTCAGTACCCAGAACAGCATCTGTTCAAAGGGCAAATTCAATGAATGTTGGAAATTGATCAAACAGGCCACATCCTATCAAGACTTACAGATAGCTTTGCTAACGACAAGCACTAGTAAATCATCATTAACACAGGTTCCTAAATATGAGATATAGTTATACTACTCTTATTCAAAATTTCAGGAAAAACAAAAGAACAGAAAGTGGTGAAGAGTTTTTTACATTTTTTAAAAAACCAAAGAACAAAAAATGAAAATAATTTGGAAATAGCAAGAGTGTAATCAACCCATTTAATCATTATCATTTACCTTGTCTAAAATAAAAGAGATCTTTTGAACATTCTTACACCTCAAAGTGAAACTAGTCCACAAGATAAACACATATGTAATCTAGTGCCAAAAACTGGTGATTTATAGAAATCATGCCCAGTTTATTTTTTTCCAAAAAAGAAAAAAATATTGTTCAATAATTCAGTGTTTGGGACATTGGCAAATACTATCTGCATCTTTCAAAATAAGTGTTCCTGGCTGTAAACTCTGCAACACATGAATCTCCCAGGGTTCAAATGAAACAGAGAACCCGCACATGGAGGTTATGCTAGTCAAAAGAAGATACCCATCACAATGTGCATAAAAAGAAAGTCTTTGAAAAATATGCAGGGTTGAAACAAAAGAAAGAAAGAAAGAAAGAACGAAAGAAGGAAAGAAAGGAAGAAAAAAAGAAAAGAAAGTATTCCAGGCAATTGAGAAAGACAGAACTCTCCCCAAATCATTTTATGAAGTTAACATTACACTAATACCCAAACCAGGTAAAGACCCAACAATGAAAGAGAACTGCAAGCTAATATTCCTGATGAACATAGATGAAAAAATTCTCAAGAAGATTCTAGCAAATTGGATCCAACAGCACATCTCAAAAATCATCCACTATGACCAAGTAGGCTTCATCCCTAGGATTCAGAGCTGTTTCAACATCTGCAAGACCATAAATGTAATTAAATACATTAACAGAATTAAAAACAAGAGCCACATGATTATATAATTAGATGTCGTAAAGCTTTTGATAAAATCCAGCATCCCTTCTCGATAAAAACCCTTGAAAACCTAAGTATAGAGGGAATTTACCTCAAACTAGTAAGAGTCATCTATGATAAATCCATAGCCAACATACTGCTAAATGGACAGAAACTGGAAACATTTCCCCTGAAAACCAGAAAAAGACAAGACTTTCCACTCTCCCCCCTCCTGTTCAACATAGTGTTGGAAGTCCAAGCTAGAGCAATCAGATGAGAAAAGAAAATCAGAGGAAACCAAATAGGAAAAGAAGTCAAGTTATGACTCTTTGCTGATGATATTTTCTTATACCTCGAAAATCCAAGATAATCTGCCAAAAACCTCCTTGCACCGATAAAGGATTTTGACAAAGTTTCAGGGTGCAAAACAAGCATGCAAAAGACAGTTTCATTCTTATACACCAACAGCAAACAGGTAGAGAACCAAATAAAAAGCACCACTCCGTTCACCACACAAAAAATGAAATACCTGGGCATCTTTCTAACCAGAGAAGTAAAAGATCTGTACAACGAAAACTACAAAACACTGCTCAGAAAAATCAAAGAAGACAAACAAATGAAAAAATATTCCATGTTCATGGATTGGACGAATCAACATTGTTATGATGCCCATCCTACCAAAGGCAGTCTACAGATTCAACGCTGTACCCATTCACTTACCAACATCATTCTTCTCAGGTCTGGAAACAACAATACAGAAATAATTTAGAAACATAAACGACCACATATAGCCAAAACAATCCTTAGCAAAAGAGACAGAGTGAGAGGTATCACACTTCCAGACTTAAACTTTATTATAAGGCTACAATAATCAAAACAACCAGGTATTGGTACAAGGGCAAGCATATAGGCAAATGGAACAGGATAGAGATTCTGGAAGCAAAACTTCAATTTCCCAACCAACTCATCTTCAACAAAGTCTCCAACAACCACTGGAAAGAGGAGAACTTATTCAGCAAATCGTGCTGAGACAACAGGCTGACCATGTGCAGAAGAATATAACAGAACCCTTACCTATCACCATACACAAAAATCAACTCCAAATGGAACAAAGACCTAAATGTAAAACCCCAAACTTTAAGAATCTTAGAAAATGCAGGAGACACCCTTATGGAAATCAGAATAGACAACCAATTCCTGATCAAAACCCCAAAAGCCCACACCATGAGAGATAAGATAGACAAGTAGGACCTCATTAAACTTACAAACTTCTGCAAAGCAAAAAAAAAAACAAACAAAAACAAACAATCATCAAGAGAGTGGAGAGATAGTCCACAGAATGGAAAAACGTATTTGCCAACTACACATCTGACAAATGCCTAACATCCAAGATCTATAAGGAACTCAAATATGCCAAAAAGAAAAAAACAAAAAGCCCCATTAAAAAGTTGGCAAAAGAGCCGGGCTCGGTGGCTCAGCCTGTAATCCCGCGCCTTTGGGAGGCTGAGGTGAGTGGATGGACTGAGCCCGCGGGTTCGAGACAAGCCTGGGCAGCGAGACCTCATCTGTACAATTAAAAAAAAAAAAAAAAACAGCCGGACATGGTGGTGTGCGCCTGTAATTCCGGTTACTCGGAAGGCTGAGGCGGAAAGATCGCCGGAGCCCAGCAGGTCGAGGCTGCGGTGGCCGGGAGCGGCCACTGCACTCCAGTCTGGGTGACAGAGTGAGACTCCAACTCAAAAAAACAAACAAAAAAGTTGGCAAAAGACATGAATAGACACTTGTCAAAGGAAGACATACAAGCAGCCAAAAGCCAACAGACACATGAAAAAATGCTCTGCCTCACTAATCATCAGAGAAATGCAAATCAAAACCACACTGAGGCACCATCTAATTCCAGTAAGAATGGCCATCATTAATAAAACAAAAAATAATAGATGCTGGAGAGGATGCAGAGAAAAGGGAACATTTCTATTCTCTTGGTGGGAATGCAAACTAGTTCAATCCTAGTGGAAAACAGATTCCTAAAAGAACTAGAAATTGACCTTCCATATGACCCAGCAATCCCCCTTCTGGGAATGTACTCAGAGGAACTTAAATCACTCTACAAAAAAGATACCTGCATACGCATATTTATCACGGCAATTTTGCAATGGCAAAAATATGAAACCAACCATGCTGCCTATCAAAGCTGGACTGGATTTTAAAAATGTGATACATAGCCGGGCTCGGTGGCTCAGCCTGTAATCCCGCGCCTTTGGGAGGCTGAGGTGAGTGATTTGCCTGAGCCCGAGGGTTCGAGACCCGCCTGGGCAGGCGAGACCTCATCTCTACAATAAATCAAAAACTTAGCCGGGCGTGGTAGCGTGGGCCTGTAATTCTAGCTACTCGGAAGGCTGAGGCAGAAGGATCGCTGGAGCCCAGCAGGTGGAGGCTGCAGTGGCCGGGAGCAGCCACTGCACTCCAGTCTGGGCAGCAGAGTGAGACTCCAACTCAAAAAAAAAAAAAAAAATATGATACATATACACAATGGAATATTACACAGCTGTAAAACAGAACAAAATTATGGACTTCACAGCAACTTGGATGAATTTAGAGTCTATCACACTCAATGATTTGTCTCAGAAACAAAGAACTAAGTATCAAATGTTCTCATTCAGAAGTGAACCCTGAACATTTACCATAATACTAAAAGAAAGGGGCAGGTAGTAGCTGGAACCTGCTAGGGGATGGGGGTGGGGAGGCACATAACATCAACAAGGGTACTTGCTCCAACCAGGCAAAGTGGGGACCAAAGGGAGGCCCAAACTTTACCTGTATGATGACCACTTGTATACCTAATCCTGAATTGTACCCTACATCTTTAAAATAAAAAACAAAAAAAGAAAGAAAGAAATCTGAACAATTAAGGGACTTTAGTTAATGATCATGCATCTATATTGGTTCATTAATTGTAACAAACATACCATACTAGAGTAAGATGTTAATAATGGGAAACTTTGTGAGTTGATGGGATATATGGGACCTCTCGATTTTCCCAATCTAAACCAGTTTTTAAAAATAAATTTTATTAATAAAAAAGAAGTATAATTCCTAGCCTTTTTCTGATTTCAGATTTAATATAGAGATTTGTTCTTCACATCTCTCTCTTTCTCTTTGTGTAGTTTTGGTCCATCTTGTCTACAACCCAGGAGTCTAAGGAATTGATGCCAATTTAGAAGTTTCCTTAAAATACTTTCTTGTGTGATGTCTATCCCCAAATCAACTACATACAAAATATTTTTATCTATAGAAAAATTTGCTTACACTAGGTCCTTAAATAAAAATATTTCTGTAATTTAAACACCATCATCTTCATTTCTCCATTTTCAAGTTTTCCTTCTTCACATTTTGGTTCTTGAACAACTATGTTTTATTGGAACCATAGTTCAGGGGTCAATAAGCTTTTTATTATGCATATTATGTTACAGTTTCCTTAGTTTTTTTTCCCCTCAAAAAAGAATTCCATTGCCCAAGGCTAACATTCACAAACTAAGTCAGATTGTATAGGTGAACAATCTGTCAGTGGTGTGGAAGTTTTCTCCCGTGTTAGTTACCTCACCATTGCTGTCTTAGCAGTATGGACACCAATAAATTATTTGTGCCTGGCCTGAATTAATTCTATAGTGTCAGGAAACCAGTAACTACTGAACCATTTGTTCCTCAATTGTCTGATTACAGGAGAGAGATACAAACTTAGTATCTTGCAATTTGGCAAAAGCTATTGCTTGAGTTTGACTTACCTGGTCATTGGCAAAGACCTATGAACCACTGAAACTTTACATGAGATTGACCCAAAAAATTATTTATATGAAAAAAATCTTAAAATGTTTAAATTGTTCAGAGAGAGGGAAGAGGGCTAATAGAACTCACTGGAGGTGGGGGAGGTGGGAGGATTCAATGACTAAAGTCCTCTCAACAAGTCACTCTGTTGTGACATTGGTTTTAGATGTGGATCTTCAGTGTCTTACTATAAAAAGGAAGAATGAAGAACATATTAAACAATAATGGGTCATCAATATATCATAATGACATGTTGCATTTAAAATAATGCCAATGGAGAAAAAAATGAGAAAGCCAGGTAAAATACAGCTCTCAGAGAAAAGTATGCACTGAGGTCAGAAGTCGTGCATTATATGTAACAATTAACTTCTCCACTGTAATGGAACTAGTACTAGTATATACCATCATTGGTAGAACTTGAGAAATTTGTCCCTCAAGTACTTTTCGGAATTTTGTGTTTCAAATGAGGAACTCTGGTTGAGAAAGATGATCTAAGCTAGTAACCATTTTTTAAGCTTTTCAAATTCAGATGTATTAACAGGGGATTGAAAAGTTCAAGATGATTGCTTTGTTTCATTAAATACTAAATAACAAGTTATTAATTGTTTTTTCAGACCTTTAGCAAAATTAAAATCAATTAAAGACATTAGATTTTTAGACTTCTTGCTTTCTCATTGCATTATGATTCATTACACTGGTGCCTCACTGTTTTAAATTATTTTGAAAGAAATTATTATGGTGTTTCAGAAAAGTCCAGACTAGTGTATTCTTAAAGGGATGTTCTTTTAGAGCTGAAGAAAGAAAAGTGGATTCCTAAGAATTTTGGAAACAGTTGAAAGAATCTTAGATCTTATTTTAAGTCCCTTTTTGGTAAAGGCAAGTTATTTTATATTTAGTAACTTTTCTTTTTCAACTGGAAGCCATAGCCATTTTCTTCAGAAGGTGAAATGTAATCTTTTTTTTCTTTGCTTTGAAGCTTCTTTCATTTTACCAGAACTTTAGAATACCCTAATAAATTTCAACTCTGTTGGATTGAGAACCTGAATTTACATTCCCCTGCTAATCTCTTGAGAACAGCAAGGCTGATGGAAAAATGCTGCCACCGTCTTTATTAAACCACCAGTTCTCCCCTCTTCCTTGATTGACTCGGAAAGGATGTCCAGGAGAATCCTTCAGAGGTGTGGGCTACTGATGTGGCTCACTCTCAAATATGTTCACTTCAATTTGCTTGAAAAGGTTAAAAAGAACATGAAGTATTATAAAGATATTTAATCCCCTTGATGGTTCTAGTAACATGTTATAAGCTCTGAAAATAATGGGGCCGCAAATTTATATCTTTTGAATCTCATGCCAAATTGTGAAACACTTGGACTAGTGACACATAATCTCCCATTAGCTACCTTCAACAGCCTATTGCTAAAATGTAGGAAACTTAGTGCAAACCATGAAAGACCACTTGGGTGGTCTTACATTGCACTGGTGAGGTGGATGGTTCTAGTTCCTATTAGTAACCCACCATAAACCCATAGAAAGTGACTTTAAGGTTAATTTTAACACCCCTCTCCCAAGGAAAATGCCGTCAATTTATGAAGTATCATAAACACAGACACATATCCAAAACTTGGGATTCTTAGGAAAATAAGCAACCCGATTTTACTAAGTTGGACAGTCAGCAAGTTAGTGATTTTGTGGTTTGACCCTCATATGGTACATCAATCATGGCAAGTTTCTTTCTTTCTCCATTCCAAGTGTAACCACGACTTCCCACGCAACATGTCATTACCATCACAATAGGATCTGCTCCCTAATAGAGTTTGGATTGGGTCCTTCACTTTAAAGCCCTATTTGAAATCATAGCTTCCTTCCTGTTGCAACTTAGCTTTAAAACAGACTTCTAGTGATCTTGGCAAATCACTCTTTTCCCTTCAGCTTTTGGTTCTATTACCTTACAAACCAGTTTGAATTTTCTTTCCCACAAGAGACAAAATATTCCTGAAGTACACCATCATTTTTCTGTTTCTTCCTTTCTTAAGACAAGGAAAGGAGTTCAGGAAGAATGGAAACAGTGTCCATGGTTCCATGGGACAAGTCTAAGTGCTCTACTGAACAGAAGCATAATTTGTACTTAGCTAACTCGATGACAACACTATCCCTAGTTAAAGTACTAAATCACACAAGTAAGCATTGTAACATCAGAAACACACTACAATAATGTTTTCAGTAATAATGTAATAATGTTTGCATATTGAAAATCATGCAATAATGTTTGCATATTGAAAATATAAATATTAATATATTAATATTCAGGTAAATACAATATTTTATATTTGAGTTTTCAGATACCTGATTTTAAATTGATAGTCTAATGAACTTAAATATAAAAATACTATAGCACAGTTATTCTCAAGGTACTAAATGCTTTCATATACATCAACAAACTTCCTCATGATGTTTGACAGGTAAGCAGGAAGCAGGGCCAATTTTATGCATGCAGAAATTTCGTGACCGCAGTGGTATACTTCCTGGCAGGGTCTCAATGGCTAAAAATATCTTCTCCCTTAACTTTTTTTTTTCATTTCACTTAATTCCAATCCTAAAATTTAATTAATTAGACATTTATTCTAGTTAAAAAAAAAAAAACACTTGTAAGGAAAGCAAATCCATGATTTATAGCCTTAGAAAAGGCTTTTTAGAAATTCACACATTTTGGTAATTTGATTCAATCAACTCCTTTTTTCTTAATACAAAATTAAATAATGATGCTAACAACATTCATTAAAATTTGTACCCCACACAGTCATTTTTCACTTGCAATTCATTTTTACAGCAACTTTTTTCCATTAAGTTTTTCGTCCTAATCTTGTGATGTAAAAATACTTACAACATTGTTTTCAGTACATAAACACAATAATATAGCACACAATACTAAATTTAGTATCTGGTACATCCCATAGTTGAACCTAGACGTTCTGATTTCAAGTCCAGGTGTTCTCAGTTCTATCACAGTGTCCCCATGGACTCCATTTCTGTCTCTTTTGGGGGGAGAATGGGGTTCTGGGTGGGTAGAGAAAAGTGATGCATAACTCTGCTGTTGCAGGTGAGAAGGGTAAGAGTTGGGGGGGCATGATAGTAGTCTTGGAGCTGTTTGAAAATATTCCTGTGGACTATGGAGTTTAGCTCTGGAAGCTGAGATGCTTCTTTTTTCTTTTTCTGAAAAGAATTGGTCCTGGGAAACCAAGATAACTTTTCCCTATTTTCTTTTCCTCCTCCTTCTCATCTTCTCCAGGACCTCTTTCTTCCAGGAACCTGACTTCGGTCTCATAGTTAGAGATCAGTTGTTAATAGAGGAGCTTTTTGCTTACTAAACTAGAAAACTAACCACCATTACTACTTATTTAAAAATTCCCTTGGGCCAGGTGACTTGTAATCCCAGAAATTTGGGAGGTGGGGCAGAAGGATCCCTCAAGGCCAGGAGTTCGAGACCAGCTTGAGCAACATATTGAGACCTCTGTCTCTATTTTTAAAAAAATTTCACTAGAAGATGTGTCCTAAATTTTAAATAGCTGGCTTAAATGAGAATTTATTTTTTATTGTATATAATAGTTGCAAGTATTAGTATTATTATTTTTAGGACAGAACGAAGTTTACTGTTTATCAGTTACTTCCACTTTTTACATTAAAATGTCTCAGGAAGGATTAGGGAAAACGAAACTTTCCAAGTAACTTGTCACTAAAATATTTGCTCTTTTCTCTTTTGTTCCTACTTGCTGGCTGACCTCAGCTGTTCCCATGGCACCTGCTCCCATCTGCTCCATGCTAAACTCTTTCAAATGCAGGTATAAATTACTTTTTCAACACATTTCTGCTACTCATTCTATTAAGTGCCCCAACCAAATATAAGTTTCTATTGGCCTAAAAATAGATCTCCTGCCATCTGGAGTCCCAAGTTTCTGCATTTTCTCTTTCACCTCGGAGCAACTCCGGCAGTCATAAAAGAACTTCACCTTGATGTAATTGTATCTGCTTCCAACCGCTCCAAAGGCATTCTGGAGCTTTCGTTCTGAGTGAATAATTCTCCCTTGTTATCACTTCCTGAAGGGATCAGGCTTCCTGAAGGGATCAGATGCTCATTCATTTGGACAGTTTCAAATTGTCAAGAAAAACCTTAACAAATCCCAGAGTTTGGTTTAAGCTTGAGTCTCAGCGTTTTATTAAGTTTCTTATACTGTCCATACATAGACTAGCTCTAAAAGTTCTCAGATCAACCAAAACTTCCATCTCCGCATAATTCTTGGAAAGTGAAGTAGGTAAAAAAGAAGTCAAGTAATCTTTTAAAGTTTTACTTTTCATTGAAAAAGTTGAAAGTCAAAATGAACACTTAAGTCCATTCTTGAATTTGCCTGTGTTTTTGAACAAAATACATTATAGCAAATCCACAAACACTTCGAATATGTACGTTTCTATTGGCCAAAAAATAGATCTCTTTGTTTGTATTCATCACAACAATGTACAAGAAGTACACTGATGCCAGATTTCAGGTGAAGTCCCCAAATTTTATGGATAGCAAGCATGGTAAACATTTGTTTTGTTACAAAATGTTAAGCTAAAACATATTTTATCACCATTTGAAAATTTCTAGGCCCTGCAACCTTCCTTGGATTCTTCCCTGTAATATTCAGGTAGTTCTCAGCTTTCCTTTTTTGGTTGCTTCTTCTACTTGCTCACAATACTTCCCTGGGAAATCTCATCTTCTGTCTTGACTTCCCTTATTTCCAACATGCATATTCTTTAAACCTCTCCTTTAACTCTTTCTGAAATCCAGACACAAATTTCCAAAAACTCCTTGGCTCTTGTCCTTGGGTATGCTGCAGCATATTAAGGTCAATCTTAATGCATTCTCAGTCCCTTCCCCTTGCCATGAACCCAGCCTACTCCAGAGGTGCACTTGCTTCTTGGGATACTAACTTAGGGAACAGCCCCATCTCCCAGGCAAGCCACCAATCCTAAAATACAAAAACGATGCTCTTCCTTCCATTTTCTAAAGTCAGAAAGTTACAGGGCCTTATCAACTGTGTGTCTTGATGGCTCTCCCATCTAATTTCTTTTTGATACTGGGAACTTCATTCCAGCTTCTTCTGATGCCAACCCATTATAAAACAAAGATTCAACTGCTTTTTTTCATTAGCTAAAACGAACTTAAAATCCTTGAGAGCAGATATGTAGTATCTTTATAATTTGGCTGCAACCTTTTTTTGTTTTTTCATCTGGTCTCCTAAAACTCTCTAGACAATATCAACTTTTTTCTAGCCCATTCATTGTCCACTCAAAACAGGCACAACTGCACCACTAAGAATTCTCAGGCCCCATCTTATACCTATTGAGACAGCTATGTGATCCTTGTATACACAAAACTTGGAGAACTACTGCTGTAAGAATAAGTTTGTCATTCTTACGTATTTATTTAGAGACAAGGTTTCACTCTGTTGCCCAGGCTGGAGTGCAGTGGTGTAATCTAGGACTACAAGAGTGCATCACCATGCCCAACAATTTTTTAAATTTTTTTTTGTAAAGACAGAGTCTTGCTATGCTGCCCAGGCTGGTCTCAAAATCCTGAGCTCAAGGGACCCTCCCACCTCAGCCTCCCAAATTGCTGGGATTACAGGAGTGAACCATCCCACCAGGCCCTCATTTGTCATTGCTATAAATGTGTTACATCTTTGCACATCCCCATGCCTGTTCTAGAAATACGTATATCTGGAATGCCTTTCCTAACTGTTTCCAAAATGCCTGTTCTTCTTCAGAAATAATTTCAAAAATAGCCACTTGTTAAGACTTCTCCAATTTCCCCAGGCAAAACTAACTACAACCTTATCCTCCCTCCTACATACTTTATTTATTCATACCTTTTCTATAGTAAAATGATTTGTTTCTCTTGAGAGTTACAAAGTCGATTTCCCTTACTAAATGCTAGCAAGAAAGGAGCTGTATCTTTCTCAACAATCACAAGTGCGCAATAAAAAATAATTCCATTTGAAACCAGCCCAACATCCCCATAGAACTAATGGTTACAGTTTTTACAAATAAACATAGAAATTGACCTTCTTGGTCTTAAACCTGGAAACTTAAATTTGTCTTATCTTAATTCCTTTCTCCTGAAACCCACTCTTGGGTCTCAGATAGTATCTAGGAACTGAAACTCACCAGATCACCCCATCTAGACAATGAGACTCCCTCATGCATCATGATTTCCTTACCATCCCTAATTCCTGTTTACCAACTCCTCTCCCTTATCCTTCCCTAATTTCTGTTTTCCTTCACATAGTTGCATTCCTGTCCCACCATATAACCCATGACTTTAGCGGAATGGGGAGACAGATTTAGAATGTATGTCTCATTCTCCTCACTAGTATTTACCAAATAAAAAATCTTTTCTACCAAGTAAAAAAGTAGTTTTCTCTGGCAATACTCATTATCTCAGTGATTGGATTTCTATACAATGAGCAACTGGACCACAATCAAACCCTTGGCATTTTAATAACAAATTAAAAAGGATTATTGATACATTTTGTTATTCTTATAACAAACAATAAGGCATTTACTAGTCCAATCTCCATTATATATAATTTTAGTTTTAAATACTCTCCTTTTTGGCTGTGGTGGCACATTCCTGTAATGCCAACACTTTGGGAAATGGAAGGATCACTTGAGTCCAGGAGTTTGAGACCAGTAACATAGTGAGACTCCCATCTCTACAAAACATAAAGACATTATCCAGACATAGTGCTGGGCTCCTGTAATCCCAGTTACTCAGAAGGCTTAGGCTGGAGGATCATTTGAGCCTGGGAGTTCAAAGTTGTAGTGAGCTATGGTTGTTTCAGCACATTCCAGTCTGGGCAACAGAGCAAGACACTTTCTCTAAAAAATATTTAAAAGCAAAAAAAAATTCTTCTTTTCAAGGAGTATTGAAATAGAAATACATTTTAAAATTATATGAAAAGATTGTTAATATGTACATGCAAATGACTTATAAAAGAGTTAAATATAATCAGTTGTAAAATTTTTGAACTAAGATTGGTGGCCCATTAAATTTAAACTGCTAACAATTAGAACAATGTTTCAATAATCTCAAGATAACTACATCACATAATAACATAGATATGATTTAGTAATCATAAAATTTATTTCTTCTAGAGTCTTAATTTTAATTTAGATTTTATTTTCTTAAATCTGAAGAAAATTAATTTTTGTTATAAAACCAAAAGTCTCATTTACAATTATTTATTCTAGAAACGTAAACATTAATGATTCACACATAGGCTTGTTTCTATTATGCTTTTAAGGCAGTGCTTTCTAGATAAATAATAAACATTTTAGAAAAAAAATGAATTGGATAGTTCTATAGTTTAATTTTGCAACTATCTGGCCATACGGTCTCAAAATTAAGACTTGAACTCATCACAAACAATGATGTTATAGGGAAAACAAAATAAATATCTCCTATGAATGACAAAACTACCTGTCAAAATTCTCAGAAAATGTCTATTTATTCACTCATTAATTCATTGTTAATTCATTCAATGTCTATGAGATGTTCACTTTTTCTAGTGTCAATTGATAAATGATGAGGTTCATAGATTTGGAAAGAGAGAACTTTATTTCTCATAAAGAATTGCAGTCTGTAGGGTGGCCATTCTGAAAAGGCCTAGAAGTGTAGCCTCCAGCTGGAAGCCAGAAACACACATTTTGAGGGAAAGGCAAAGGGAACAAAAATTTATGCTGAATGGGGTGGTCAACTATACATATTTAGTAAGCTGTAAGAGGAGTCATGGATATTTATGAAAAGACCCCTTTGTGGGTCCCAGGTTCAAAAACTGGCAGAGTTAGCATGATCTGAGGGTGGAATTTTCCAGTCTCTGACTTCAAGAGAGGAACCAGAGGATGAGGACACCCTTACTAAGAACCCTCCACAGACTGGCCAGAGCCACTCCATGATCAGTGGTCTCTTGTCAGGAAGAAATGTTGGAGGGTTGTTTTGATGAAATCACAAAAGGCAGGATCAGAATCAGGTGGTCGGTTGACATCTGCATGGAGTCTTTTGAAAGGGCTGATTTCTGTTTAGCCCTCAGGATAGGAAAACCAATGAAAGAGAAAGAAGGCATGGCAATGTGTGTCTGCCCCATCATCCCTCAGAACATGGCCGAGGACTCAGTTTTCGAGGTTTCTCTGGGATTCCCTTGGCCAAGAGATGGTCTGTTCAGTTGGTTGGGGGGCTTATAATTTTTAAAATTTTTATTTTTATTTTTCACTGGATACACAGTTCTAGCCTGAAAGGTATTTTCCTTCAACATATTGGAAAGTGGAAGATAGATACTGCTCCACTCTTTCCGGGATTACGGGCACTCCTCAACTTACCATGGGGTTATGCCATGATGGGCATTAAGTAAATTAAAAATACCTAATTCTGCTGGGTGTGGTGGCTCAAGCCTGTAATCCCAGCACTTTGGGGGGCTGAGGCGAGGGGATTGCTTGAGCCCGAGGGTTCAAGACCAGCCTCGGCGACATAGTGAGACCTCATCTCTACAATAAATAAAAAAATTAGTGGACGTGGTAGTGCGTGCCTGTGATTCTGGCTACTTGGAAGGCTGAGGTGGAAGGATCGCAGAAGGACGACACTGGAGTGGCCGAAAGTGTGCCACTGCACTCCAGCCTGGGTAACAGAGTGAGACTCTGACTCAAATGTATATAATCCTGGTCTCAAACTAGGCGAAGCAGGACCAAAGAGAGGTCCAAATTTTACCTGTACAATGACCACTTAACTACCTAATCCTGAATTTTACCCCAAATTTTAAGTAAAATAATATGCTAAACCATGAGAGCAGTTTTGACTTAAGATATTTTCTACTTGTGGTGGATTTATCTAGACATAACCTTATCACAACTCGAAGAGCATACTGAATTCATATCATTTTGGCACCACTGTAAAGTCAAAAAATCAAGTCAAGTCATCATAAATTGTGGAGCATCTGTCTGTATCTGTCAATCTAAATGTCTTTTTGCATTGATGATCTGATTCTTCTCACAGGCTGCTTTTAAGATATTCACATGGGGCCAGGCTTGGTGGCTTAGCCTGTAATTCCAGCAGTTTGGGAGGCTGAGGCAAGTAGATTGCCTGAGCCTGTAGGTTCGAGACCAGTCCAGGCAACTTGGCAAGACCTCGTCCCTACAATGAATCAGAGATTTGCTGGGCATGGTGGCATACACCTGTAGTTCCAGCTACTTGGACGGCTGAGGCCAAAGGTTCGCCAGAGCCCAGCAGGTTGACCCTGGGGTGGCCGTGTGTGTCTCTTTGCACTCCAGCCCAGGTGACAGAGTGAGATTCCAACTGAAAAAAAAAAAGATATTCATTTGGTATGTTGTACTGTAGTTTTACAACAACATATGTATGTATGGAAGGATGGATTCCTTTTTTTTTTTTTTTAACTTGGGCTTCCTGTAGACATTAATCTTTCACCTTTGAAAAACATCCCTGAGATTTTGTCTTTAGATATTGATTCTCCATCATTCTCTCACTTTGTGACACCAATGAAAAGTTTATTAAATCTTTAATGTGTGTTACCGTCTTTCACTTAATTTGTTTCCTTACCTCTCTTTACAGCATTTTGGATAATCTATTAAAATTTACTTGACATTTCTCTAATTCTCTCTTCAGTTATGAGTAACCTGCTTTAAACTCACCAGTTGAGCTTTTAATTTCAATTTTTGTTTTAGATTAAAATTTTTTTATAGTTCTTTTTTTTCAAACCTGATTGGACATGTTTTTGCAGTCTCTTCCTCTTTGCTCATTTGTCAAATTCAAAACTTTATTACAGTAAACATTTCATGATATCTTATATTTTATTTTATAATATGATACATTTTACAATTTTAGTATGATATGTTATCATAATTTCATATTGTGCATCTGATAATTCAGAAGATTTTTGGAGATTTAGAACCGTCGTCTGTGGTTTCTACTGACCTCAATCACAGTGTCTTGTTTCGTTGTGTGTGTTCAGCATAATTGAATCTGTGGGACTCTTGAGGCCTGAATTGTGATGTTGGATGCTTTCCTCCAGATATAATTCATATCTATTTCTGCCAGGAGGCAGGCAAAGCTATCATCCTGGGACAATGTCAGCTCCCTTAGAAGGTCTGTGTTAAGGGAAAATATTTAGCGTTTCTACCTCGAGCCCAGCAGAAGGTTTAGTCTTGGAATCACATCTCTGGTAAAGAGAAGTGGCTTCAGCACAATCCCGCCCTTCCTAGTTGCTCACTGCTCACAACTGTTGGCTCTGGTTTCCGTTTTTTGTTCTTTTTTTTTTGTAGGAGTTTTACTTTATTTTCTAGTGAACCCAGAAATACATTTCAAATTATATATGCAGTTCTTTATGCAGAATATTTTTGCGGAGAGGTGTATTAGAATTGCCTGGATATGTGTCACCTATGGAAGTTGGTCGTGACTCTCATGCCTTAAGAACATAATGCCCGCTAAATCTGTATTATAGCCTATCTTTGTAGTATGCCGGAAAAGAAAATGAAAAGATGGAAAACAAGAGGATTCTTTATATGCCATTAACTTCAAGAACACATACTTTGAAAATAGGGGAACATATAGGCATGTGGGGGGAGGGGGTGAAGGGTCAGAACAGAGGAGAACTTTGTTTTTTATTTTTGTTTATTTAATTTCACTATTCTATTTTAGCCTAGACATGCCACAAGTATGTGGATGCAATCTAGGGAAAATTATACTTAGTTTTCTGCAGTTGTGATTCCCTATCAGCCTGATGGAGCTCATGATGACCTAAAATGTCAAAGATTTAAACATTCAACTGACAGTCTTTTGCTACTGACTATAAGCAATATCACTTCTTTTGTTAGTTTAAATCTACCACTTGAACCATTCTATACATTGTTGAATAATAATTCAGTCATTAAACATTATATTTTCATTATTTACGACTATCATGAGAGTATTTGTCCAGTTACTGACACAAAATCTATTATTGATAGATGTTGAGCAATGTATGACCCAATACAGAACTCTGCAACTCACTCTGTCGGTGAAAAAATCAAATCCCTCTTCACTCTGTTAACTTTGCTGTCAACCAGCCCATGGGTCACCGTTTTATTGACGGGTAGATCACAACTTTCTCAAGTGTCATACTGAAAATTAAGATGTGTAGCACTGAAATCATTTCTTTGTCAAGTTTGTAATCCCCAAAGAACATGAAATGAGACTAACTTTTCCTAAGATGTCATTGGGTATCAGTTCTTGCTCCAAGTGGACAGTGTCTCTTTTTCTTGTATGCAAGCCATCTGTTCTGGATATAAGAACAAGCATAGAAGTGTTTTTGTTTCTGCACTATAATATTGCTTTCTTTTTATCACATAGAGGATCCCAGGACAAGACTCTGTTTTATGTCTGGGATGACATTATTTTCCTAGAAACAGTATACCCTACACCCATTACTTTGATATTACAACTTTGGTTGACTCTAAGAGTTCTTTGTCTGGAAAGGTAAATGCCCATTATACACCCTCAGTAGGTACAGTTTGTGGTGTGACCCACATTGTTTAAGCAGCAGGGGCAAAGAAAAGTGTCTAGATACCTAAGGGGACAAGCCAGTGCAATTACTGCTGGACAGCATTACAGCACTGAGGTACTGGTTCCATGAGCAGAAATGCTGAGACTCTGGTTCTCTTGTCATCGTACTACCCATTTTTCACTGGGTAAAAATCAAAACTACCAAAAATGAGACCTAGTTCTTCAGATAGAGAATAGAATGGTAGTCTGATTAAATAGCTTGTCATTTTTTGTTAAACAAATCTGCTCATTTTAGCCCAGGAAACATTCAAAAAAAAAAAATGGTCTCATTTTATGATGCTCTGGAACAAGGACTTATAGACATCAAGAGAGTATATATGTGACTGTTATTTTTACTGAAAATGTATTGGTCGGGCTCGGTGGCTCAGCCTGTAATCCCAGCATGTTGAGAGGCTGAGGTGAGTGGATTGCCTGAGCCCGCAGGTTTGAGACCAGCCAGGGCAACTTGGCGAGACCTCATCTCTACAATAAAATAAAAAATAACCAGGCATGGTAACACTCATCTATAGTTCTGGCTAATTGGAAGACTGAGGCAGAAGGATCGTTGGAGCCCAGCAGGTCGACGCTGAGGTAGTCATGAGTGTTCGTGCCACTGCACTCCAGCCTGAGCAAAGTAGTGAGACTCCAACACAAAAAAGAAAAAACATGTATTACCACATACTGTTTGAGAAGAACAGGATGTGCTTCACTGAGTCAACCAAAATAAGAGTAATCTATATGATGGTTGGTTGTCATTCTACTGTGTGAAAAGCTTATGCTGTGTGAGATTAATGGACTCCAGAAACAGAAGGCCGTGGTTCCAATCTTCTGCCCACAAGGACCTATCTTCATCATTTTAATAGCCACTTTCTTTTTTTATGCCTCAGTTTTCCTACCTGGTTTTTGGAGGCAGTAAAGATATGCATATCTTTATAAAGATAACCAATCCCTTATGCTGTTTGCTCACTGAACTTTATAGCATTACTGCCAAAGCTATTTAATCAAAGTTCTTGCCATGTCTTTTCCAGTGCAGAAAGTAACTTGAGAGTACCTTCCTCAGCATCTACCTGAAGTGTTTATTTAAAACATAGAATCCTAGCTGGGCTCGGTGGCTCAGCCTGTAATCCCGCGCCTTTGGGAGGCTGAGGTGAGTGGATTGCCTGAGCCCGCGGGTTCGAGACCCGCCTGGGCAGCGAGACCTCATCTCTACAATAAATCAAAAAAAAAAATCAGCCGGGCGTGGTAGCGCATGCCTGTAATTCCAGCTACTTGGAAGGCTGAGGCGGAAGGATCGCCAGAGCCCAGAAGGATCGCCAGAGTCCAGCAGGTCGAGGCTGCGGTGGCCGGGAGAGCCATTCCACTCCAGTCTGGGCGACAGAGTGAGACTCCCACTCAAAAAATAAAAAAAAAAATGAAATCAAAAATAAAAAAATAAAACATAGAATCCTGATCCTGTTTTCAAGGACCCCCGTATCTAATTTCTGTAGGTAGTGGGAGTGGAGTAGGGTGGGGGATGGATGAATTCGCATTGTTAACAATATTTTAGGTGACTTTTTGAAAACTACAGTTCAAGAACCACTGCTTTATGGTCTCAAAACTTTATTGTTCATGTTTTCATTAATTTGGAAACATTGAGTAAAAAGAAGTGAAAGAAGAAAGGAGCTATCCACAAAATGAATAATCAGTCCTAGGTATTTTATAATAAGGTATATATTTTTTCTGGACAGTCTTTTAAAACATTCAAATACATTACTAATTGTATAAGTGAAAGGATTTGTGATGATTTTGACTCAAATTCATTATAAGTTAATAAAAATCAAAGGATATGACTCCTGGGAAAATTCTAGCATTGTATGTAAGTATGTAAGGAAACAAATTGGCAATAATTAGGGTTGTTTGATAAATAGTCTCAATATCCTAATAATACAGTGAACTGTCAAACACCTCCAGCAAATCTTGGTTTGTACATCTTGTTTTCCCATCATATAGTCTACACAATTGACTCTATTGGCATTATCACCATCTCTATTTATTTTTCTAGTGAGTTTATCTTTCTGGGTTCCCAGGACTCTTGAGACACAATGAGATGGTCTTATAGTGCACATCATTAATGTTTATTTGCTACCTCATAATTAGATTGCCTCATATTATGCTGTGGGGTTCAAAATATGGCCTCCCAGTAGTGACTGGAGGAAACATCAGAGTTCCCATTGTGACCAGGGTTGGCAACAACTCGGTTCATTTGCTCTCATTCTCTCACCTTCTTCTCTTCCGCCCCCAGTTATACAGAAATAATGCTCTTGGTATTTAAGAATCTCCAGGGAGACTAGTTCTGTTGTGTCTTGCCACTCAGGTGAATCTGGAAGTTATTTACACTTGTTCCCACTTGAAGCAAAACTCCTCAACTGTTACTTGTTATAGCCATCGCTGATAGAGATTTCTGAGTTCACATGTTTGGGGTTGAGCTTCTTGTACCTGTTGCTGCCACAGCCACAGAGTTGCTTCCTCACCAGGCCACAGTGGTCTTACAGGTGTGAGGGCTGGGGAGCCTTCCTCCCAGGAGCTCTGCTTAGCCCAGGGCGCTCTGCAGCAAATTGACCCGGGCCCCACTGTGACACTCTCCAGGCTCTCTCCCACAGCCTCTTTCTCAAGGACAAACCAGACCCCGGGGTGCAGAGTCATGATCAGTTCTAGAATCCACTTTCGGCGTATGAAATTCCTCTGTCTGAAGGCCACAGGACTCAGGCAGAGGTCAGGTTATGTCTAAGTCTCTATATATTTTGTGATTTTATTTTAGAATCTTTATCTTTCTGATAATTTCTAATTACTTAGAATCAGAAGGGCAGAGATTGGGAATCCTGTTCTTTCTCAAACCAGAAAATCCAGGGCTCTCTCTGATTCTTTATCCTTGGCAACCTTTAAATTCTTCATATTGGCTGGTCTCTGTGGCTTCCGCCTATAATCCCAGCACTTTGGGAGGCCGAGGTGAGAGGAATGCCTGAGCTCACAGGTTCAAGACCAGTCTGGGCAACTTGGTGAGATTTCATCTCTGCAATAAAGCAAGAAAAATTAGCTGGACGTGGTGGCGCATGCCTGTAGTTTCAGTTACTTGGAAGGCTGAGGTGGAAGGGTCACCAGAGCCCAGCCGGTTGAGGCTGCGGTGGCTGTGAGCATGCCACCAAACTCTAGCCTGGTGTGTTAGAGTGAGATTCTGACTAAAAAAAAAATTCTTCATATCAACAGTAAATTCTTCATATTAATTTCTCCTTCATCAAGAGAAAATCAAAATAAACTCTAATCTATGAAGATAGCTTACTACATATATAGAATATATCATATGGTTAAAAATATAAAACTAGTTGGGCATGGGAGCTCACGTCTGTAATCCCAGAACTTTGGGAGTACTGCCTAAGCCCAGAGGTTCAAGACCAGCCTGGGCAACTTGGCAAGACCTCATCTCTACAATAAATCAAAAAAAGTTAGCCAGGAATGGTGGTGATGCCTGTGGTTCCAGCTACTTAGAAACCTGAGGTGGAAGGATCACCTGAATCCAGCAGGTCGAGGCTGTGGTGACTGTGAGTGTGCCACTGCACTCTAGCCTGGGTGACAGTGAGACTCCGACTCAAACTATATATATATATATATAATTGCAATTTTTTTTAGCAACACCATTCGAATAACACAATTATAAATATTCCTCCAATCTATATACTCTATCTGAGCAAGACAAGAAGTGCATTAAGGAAATTATCCACATAATACTTTGTGCTAGTACTGTAAATGTAGTTGAATAGCTCTTAGGAGAGTTGACTCTTTTTCATAATTCTGAGCTTCCTAGAAAATCATATAAGGCTCTCCCCAGGTTGCAGGTGAAAGAATCTTCATTTGGAAGTGCCAGAGGCACATTGGGCTTAGGCCAACTCTAAGAGTTTAACACAAGAAACCAACCAGCTTACTGGGGAAGGATGAAATTGCTAACAGTTTCCTTACACTGATGTGATGTTCTGTCCCAGAATCTATAATGGCCCTCTGTTGCTTACCGTAATAAGACTACATTCATGTATTTGACTTTCAACATCCTTCACCATTTGTACTCTTCCAGATTTCAAGGTGATTGCATAAGGAACTTTTAATTGGACCTCTTCACCATGTTGAATGCCCCCCCACTCAATATTCTCATAAAACCTATTTCCACTTCCATGCCTTTTCCTAGGTTGCTCCCTTCTCCCACCCAGCCAATCCAAATCTTACTCTCACTTACAGGCTGTGTGAATGCTTCCTCGGTGGAGGTTTCCCAGAGATCATAAACCCTCCAGTACCCGGTGTAACCTATTCAGCACAATTTAGACCTAAATACAATCACATCTGGGACAGTTACTTAACAATTTGTAAATTGAAATTGTTAAGAAATAGAATAGAATGGAATTTCTAAATTCTAAACTTAACAAGTATAGTGCTGATTTTATTGAGAATATAATAGACCCTTGGGATTCAAAGTTTCCGCATTTTAAGGCTTTTGGTATCATAAGTGACTATCAAGACCTCCTCATTCTGCAGGGATAAGTACTTTGGTAAAGCTGGGACAGGTGTGATGATTGCCAAGGGCCGGGAGCTCACAAGTGGGGCTTTTTCACTCGAGTCTAGTGAGTGGGTTGAGACAGGCCAGGGCAGACTCCAAACTGCCTCTGGTTGGCCAGTCTCTTGTCATTGCTTAAATGGAGACTCTGGAAGACAAAGATTACACTGTTTTTTTCCTTTTTGAAAAAGAAGTTAATAACTTTAATTCTATGTTTATAGAATTACTAAGGTTCCAAAGGTATCCATTCAGCTGTTAATTTATTCTCTACAGAATTTTGGAAGCTATGTGCAATTTTTTTGAAGGCTTACCATTATGAAGTTTCAGGTATGATTACTACATGCAGTGGATATTTTGCTAAGTGTGTATGTGTGTGTGTGTGTTTGTGTTTAGCTTTATATTTTCTTGTAAGCAGGGACTTTTAAAAAATATTATACTTGCATAATAGAAGTGGCAAATCAGATTTGCTGTCTAAGAAACTATGAAGTAAATTGCTAAACTGGTAGCAAGAGAAGAAGCGCATGAAAAGAAAACCCAAGAACTAGCAAATATAGAGGGGGACTGCAAGGGACCCCTAATAGTAGAGTTCTACAAAAATTATCAGTAAATTCCTACCACAGAACACAGAAAGAGCTAACCTGGTCCTCAAACCATCTGGCCCTACTTACCTATAATTCTTTTTCTTCCATAAATCCCAGAGGCTTGGCTTTCTCAAGTCTGGGTTCCACATGGATGACATTCCTGATATCTGATTTCCCTGCACAGCCATATGAGAAACATCCCCTTCCTCAGGCAATTTTAGCGAGTGTCTGTCTTGTAATCAAAAAAGCCCCAAACAAGAATCATTTCTGTGAGCATCTTTCTTAGGAGATGATGTTAAGACAATGATAACTATTTTTGATTGAATTTATTTTGAAAGTTACTGATCCACATGTTGAGATGCTCATGAGTAATTACTTTTTTGAAAAGCATGTTTATACTTAAAAAGAGATTTACAAGAAAACATCTTCCTGTTAATGTGTCACTTCCTCTTTGACTCAAGGGAATTTGGTGGAAGATAGCAACACCTAAAATAAGCTGGATATCCCCACTGACTTAACAGGAAGCCCATAGAATGTTACAAGTTCACCTTCAACAGGTAGAATACATTTTGCCTTTTGGTATAGGACCCTTTGTTCCTTAGGATATGTGTGAGTTTCACTTAAATCCTCAGGTGTGGGAAGGCATGCCCTGTTGTAGTCCCTAATCTATGAGGGTTATAGAAAACGTCCAAGTGTTCAACTTGGGCTATTCTAACCTGGCCAACATTTAGGACACACATACAAACAGATACTCCCTTTTTTCCTTCCTTCCTTCCTTCGTCCTGGCCCCCTCCTTCCCTTCCTTCCTTCTTCCTTCTCTTTTCCTTCTTTGCTTTTCCTCTCCTTCCTTTTTCTTCCTTCCTCCTTCCCTCTCTCCCTTCTTCTTTTTCCTTTATTTTGTTTCTTTTCTTCCCTTCGCTTTGCCTCCTTCAAAAGTATATATTGAAACACATACAGTTTTAACTTCCTGCTGAAAGATAATTCCCCAAGATAAATTGTCATTGTATTTTATAGTGAGATCACTGTTCACAAGCCACAGGATTAATATGTGTTGCTTGGCCAAATTTAAGCTGGCTTTTATCTCTGGCACTTCCTCATTTCAGGGAAAGGGTTTTTAAGTCTTTGCTGAAGCAATGCCTAGTTTGGCCTGTTCTTTTATAGAACCTCAAGGCACCAGGGAGAATTTTTCTTTTTTAATGGCACCTAGGTCTGGGTTCAAATTCGCCTTTGAACCTAGCTATGGTTCAGTCTTTCTGTCTTATTTCTCAAGCTATGTTAATAGGTTATCTTAGAACTTCAAAATGACTTACATGGTATCAAAGACTAAACTATACCTATAATCCCAGCACTTGGAGAGGCTGAGGCAGGAGGGTTGCTTGAGCCCAGGACCAGCCTAGGAAACATAGTGAGATACCCTTTCTACAAAAAAAAATTTTAAAAAAAACATAGTGTGGCGTGGTGGCACATACCTGAAGTCTCAGCTGCTTGGAAGACTGAGGCAAAAACATCTCCTGATCCCAGGAGGTCAAGACTGCGGTGAGCTGTGATGGAGCCACTGCACTCTAACCTGGGTGACAGAGTGAGACCCCAACTCTAAACAAGAAAAAAAAACCACACACACACACACACACACAAAAACCACACAAAGCTAAACTACTGTGCTATTCTGAAGACTTGAACTTTTTAATAACTCCAACCTGGGTGACAGAGTGAGACCCCCTCCAACTCTAAAAAAGAAAAAAACAAAACAAAAAACCCCAGCAAACTAAATGACTATGCTATTCTGAAGACTTGAACTTTTTAATAACTCCAACCTGAGTGACAGAGTGAGACCCCAACTCTAAAGAAGAAAACAACATAACAAAAAAGACCAAACAAGCTAAATTACTATGCTATTCTGAAGATTTGAACTTTTTAATAAGGCACCAAGGCTACTGCTTCTCTCCAGGCTTAGCAGGACAGGGAGCATTTGCCAGGAGGAAGTACACATGCTCACTGCACAGGTCATGCCTCCAGCTTTGTCCACAGGAGCCTTCATGACCTGCTCCCTGCTCACTAGCTCACTAGCTTAGTCTCATCTTCCTCCCTTTGGCTTCTCCCATGCTAGTTTCCAGCTACAGTAAAAGACTTACAGCTCATTCACAGGTCTTCCATGTTCACCTCCATGCCCAAGCCTTTGCACACAGTTACCTATGGTGTGGAATGCCTCTCCTGGTCTCACAATCCTTGTTTCCACTATTTGTCTTTCAGGCTCAGCATCTGATACCTTCTCTGAGCCCTCATTGCTGGGTGAGTGCTCCTTGTGTGAATCTCCTACCAACGCTATCACGGTTCTATTTTTTTGTGTAAAAAATAGTGTTGTATCTGATTGCCTAGCTATTGTGCCAGTCTTTCCTACTAGATTGTCCTATAGAAAGGATCTTCTGTGACTTTTTCATCAGCATATCCCTAGTTTTCACCCAATTTCCAAAGAATGTTCACTGAGCAAAAAGCATGAGGCATAAATGATTATGTAAAGATTCGTCTTGTGTCTTCTACATACAAAGCCCTTGTCTCCTTTCCCACCATTTCCCAGACCACCATATCAACTGTTTTGCTGGCTTTCTTTATCTGGTTTCCTAAGGACAGAGAGTAGTGATGACAGGTCCTGGAAGAGATGATGCTAGGTCTTTTTGGAGGCAACGTAAACCTTTCCTCCTTTGACAGATCAGGCCTAGGAAAGTTTGGAGAGAGAAGACTTTATCTAGCTTCAGGTGGCCAGTTTCTTCCACATTCTATCCTGATCTCTCTTTTTTGGGCCCTCCACCTGTAATTAAAGCCTTACAACTCTGTATTATTCTTAGATTTCCATGAACTAATGCTTTTCTCTAACTAACATTATTTATCGAGGATCCATTTCTTCATAGCCTTGCTCTCAGTTTTCATGGTAACAATGAATAAGAATAATGGTGGTAATAATCAGCACGAACTAAAACCTCTATGTTAGGCAGGCTCCAAGAGCTTTATTTCATAATTTCATAATTTATTTTATCTTCACAAAGTAAGTACAATTATTCTTATTCTTACTTTATAGGTGAAAAAATGGAAGCTTAATGGTATAAAATAAATAACTCAAGCTAGGGCTAGGTTTTCCCTCTAGCCCAACCTCATTGCCAACTAAAACAAAATATTTCAAGAGACAGAGCCTTAACACAAGGAAAGTCTGGGTAGAGTGGTAAGAAGTGTCTAAGACTTATGAGGAAAATACATATCTATGAAGGAGACATGGCAGCAAGATACTGCTGAAAATGACTTCTTATTTTGCCATGTGGATGAACATTCTGTCTTTATACAAACAGTGGCAAGACACTAGCATAGCAAGGGAAAGGGGAAGAGGTAGTCAGAGACGCTGTCTGGTTCAGTGCTCTTTCTTTCTGCAACAGCACTAGAGCTGGCCAGCTGTCTGTGCAGTCCTTCATGGACTAGGATCCTAGAATGCAGGTTTCTCCCTCTCACCCCTTGCACTAGGCCCTGTGGGTTGCAAGTAAGTTGAAGCTGGGTAGATTTGAGTTTGAATTCTAATTCCTCTTCTCATTCCTCCTGTGATCTTGGGTAATTTGATTACCTTTCTGAAGAATACTTTTCTTATCTACAAAATAGTGGTAGTGATATTTATCTTAATTATCAAGATTAAAGAGCTTTAGTGTAGCAGTATTTCTCATGAAAATACTTTTAAAATGTTAATTCCTTTTCTTCTTGCAGTTTCTCTGATCTTGCCCCCTCTGAACAAGTCAGTGAACATTTCACAATCCATTCACCATATTAGAAGGCAGAGAAAGATGGGGGATAAGAGGGTCAGTTTTAAAAATCCATTTCTAGAACACTGTTTACCCAGATACTACTAGACTAAACCAAGACTACACAAAGGTGTGGTTTGGACTAAAGGATAGACAGACAAATTAATAAGGCAGTATAGAAAATCCTGGCGTGAGAACATATACTAACTTAAAATATAATGAAGGTGCTTCAGAGCAGCAGGGGAAAATTGTCACAGTAACCACAGAGGACAATTGTTGAGCTGTTTGGTAAATAGTAAAATTACAGCATTGCAATAAAAATGAATTAAAGAGTTAAATACAAAACATAGAACTATAAAATAACTAGAAATAAACCTAAGTATTATGTTATCTTACATGCAATAAGGGCTTGTTTTGGCAAAAGAATAAAATTAGAAAACTGTAAGGAAAAATATTGATGAATTTAACCACATAAATGTAAGTTTTACATTGCAAAAAACCTCATTATCAAAATCCAAAGGAAAATAATAAATATATTTACAACATAATAATATAGCTTTTAACAAATATGAAAAAGTGGTCAATACTATAGGAAAATGTTCAAGGATATAACCAGAAACACAAGCACTAATATGACCTCATTACTGATCAAAGAAAAGTAAATTAAAATAATAAGTGAAGATTTTTTTTTTGAGTTGCCCAGGCTGGAGTGCAGCAACACACTCATACAACCCCAGCATTGATCTGCTGGGCTCTGGTGATCCTTCCGCCTCAGCCTTCCAAGTAGCCGGTGCACACTACCATGCCCAGCTAATTTTTGATTTATTGTAGAGACGAGATCTCACCAAGTTTCCCTGGGCTAGTCTCAAACCCACGGGCTCACACAATCCACTTGCCTTGGCCTCCCAAAGTTCTGGGATAACAGACTGAACCACCAAGCTCAGCCATAAGTGAAGATTTTAAATGTGATCATAAAACGTTGGGACAAAAGTGGGTGGAAATGGGAAATTTTGCATACACCTGGTGTAAATATATGCTTGTATGACCAACCTGGAAGTTTATTGGATAATGTTACACTTTTTATTGCTTTTGGGATACTTATTAACATCTGCTATTATCTTTGTTGGTTTGTTTTCTTACCTATTATCTACATCATTTCATTGAAAAGTTAGTCCCACCAGGAGGCCCAGGCTGTCTTGTTCACATGCTCTTTCTATGTGCTTTATAGATTTATATGTCTACTCTTTAACCTAAAACATTGTTGGAATCATCAATCAAGATTTATTTTATTGGCCAGGCATAGTGGCTCATGCCTATAATCCCAGCCCTTTGGGAGGCCAAGGTGAGAGGATTGCCTGAGCCCATGGGTTTGAGACCAGTCTGGGCAACTTGGCAAGACCTCATCTGTACAATTAAAAAAAAAAATTAGCCGGATGTGGCAGCGTGTGCCTGTAGTTCCAATTCCTTGGAGGGCTGAGGTGAAAGGATCACCTGGGCCTAGCAGGTTGAAGCTGCGGTGGCCGTGAGCATGCCACTGCACTCCAGCCTGGGCAACAGAGTGAGACTCCAACTCAAAAAATAAACGATTTACTTTATTTATGTATTTAGAGTTTAGGTATTTGAGTTTTATGTATTTACTTAGAATTATATATTGGAAATTAATATGTTTAGGTTTAGATATATTAATTTATATATTTTTATGTGTTTATGTATTTAGACAGTTTTATGTATTATTTATAAATATGAGTCTATTCTGTACTCTTGCCAAAATTTTTACAACTAAAAATTGACTTTAATGAAATGATCAGACATGTGTGCAAAGATTTATAACACAGTATAATGCATAACTGCAAAGTTTGAAAAATCTAATTATTTAGCAAAAAGCAATTGTACAAATCAACGTCTACAATTCCCTAAGACCATTAAGATAATATAGATACATATTTAATTCCATAGAGGAAATGATCATATTAAGTTATTAAGTGATGAAATAGTGGCAAAATCTGTGCATAGTATGATCCTAATTCAGTAAAATAACAGCAACAGCAAAAAAAAAGAATTGGGCAACCCCATTGGATCCTCTCCCACTGTGGGAGTTTTTCTGTCCTCTCAATAAATCCTGCTTTTTGAAAAAAAAAAAGTCACTATGTCCCATAATACATGCACATACATTAGCTATGTAATAATAAAACAATCAAGAATTTTTTAAAGATAGTTTTCATGAGAGCCTAATTCTCTCTCTCTCTCTCTCTCTCTCTCACACACACACACACACACACACACACACACACATCTGTTACGCTACCTACTGTGATCCAATGTTGGAAAAATCCTGACCATTTTTACCTTCCCATTTTCCATTCCCACCCCCAACCTCTCCTTCCTGACTTTTCCAACTGGCCATTGAGCTCCCTGCCATTATTATTTGGGATGACTGTTCCAGCCAAGCTTCCAAATGGAGTCCATGTGATGAGCAGGTAACAGCAGCCAAAAAGAGAGACTCTCCTGGAGAAAGCAGCTCAGAGGAGTCTGACCGAATGGGCAGTAGCTAAAAGCATTTCTGCATAATTTGCTGTCTCAAGTGTTTTTCAGTCAGATACTTAAAATGGGCATTTCAAAATGTATTTTATCAAATAAACCTTATTCTAAAAATATGTCATTTTCTTTGCTTTTTCTCCAAGTGGTTCCGATGCTATTTCAACATCCCATAGAAAATCCTGTTCCAAATAAATTGAGACGTCTCAACTTACACGCGTAACTTTTTCCTATTGCTCATACGCGAGCTTGGTACTTGCCTTACAGTAATTTCCATCCTCCTTTTCGTGCATTTAATATTTATTTATTTCAATAAAGATTACCATGAAACATTATCTAGGGAAGTGTGTGACTGCATATTAATTTATTCTCTAAGAGCAGCAGTTGTATGCATTTACAGCTCTACATGTGTTAAGAAGCTTAGAGTTATTGGGTGGCACTGTAAGATGGAAGAGCCCAATTGTAAGGGAGGGGAGGATACACTCATTGGCATATTGGGTGTGCCTGTCAAGAATCTCAATGAAAGGACTGCTCCAGGATGTCCCCAAGAGTTAGAGTAAGAGAAACATGGGGATGGATGTTGCGAATGTTGAAAGGAAAATTTCTTATAAGATCAGAGAAATAATAATTGCTTGGTAAAGAATGTCAAAGTGATATGATTCTCAAAACTTCTCATACAGTCTTTTTGACTTTTCTGTGATCTGACTCTATCTCTTTTTTTTTTTTGAGTAGGAGTCTCACTCTGTCGCCCAGACTGGAGTACAGTGGCTGCTCCCGGCCACCGCAGCCTTGACCTGCTGGGCTCTGGCGATCCTTCCACCTCAGCCTTCCAAGTAGCCGGAATTACAGGCATGCGCTACCACGCCCGGCTGATTTTTTGATTTATTGTAGAGATGAGGTCTCGCTGCCCAGGCGGGTCTCGAACCCGCGGGCTCAGGCAATCCACTCACCTCAGCTTCCAAAGGCGCGGGATTACAGGCTGAGCCACCGAGCCGGCTCTATCTCTAATTACATGTCCCCTTCACCCATATTGCCTCAGGTACTCTTGCCCTGTTCTGGACCCCTCAACTTTGCAGAGCCTTTATTTTTTGCCCAGGAAGGTCTTCTCCCAGATAGCTTCATAATTGTTTGTTTTCTGCCTAGGGGATCTCTGCTCAGAAGATAGCAACTCCTGAGGCCTCTGGTTATGCAAGTTTAAAGTCATCTTGGTCCCTTCTTTAATTACAACCTCCCTCTTTGTCCCATTGCCTTTTGCTTTGCCCTTCACAGGCGAATCACCATTGTTTGTTGGTATGCTTCCTTGTTGATTATTTATGTCATTTCCATCAATTGTGAGCCCCAGTCAGAGCAGGGACCTAAGTATTTCGCTCACTGCTCTAACCCCAGTGCTTGCAATGGTGCCTGGAGCATTGTAGACACTTTTATCTAGAATGGATACATCAACAAACTGTGTCTCATGCCCAATACTACATCAGCCTGAAAAGGTGTTGTAGTAATTATAACATGTATCAACAAGTAACTTTAGAATTTTCCATATTGTAATTCTATAATAGTCCTTTACTACAGACTTTACGACCTTATGTCATTAATGTGTATTTCCTAACAATTTCTTTTTCTTTTTTTGGTCAGTGTCTCACTGTGTGGCCCACTGTGTGGCTGGAGCACAGTGGCATGATCACTAACTGCAGTCTCCAACTCCCAGGCTCAAGCAACTTCCTGTGTCAGCTTCCCAAGTAGCAGAGACTACAGGCCACTTTACCCGGCTAATTTTAGATTTTCTGTAGAGACAAGGTCTCACTATATTACCTAGGCTAGTCTCAAACTCCTGGGCTCAAGCAGTCCTCCCACTTCAGTCTCCCAAAATGCTGGGATTATAATCATGAACCATGGCACCAGACCAGCAACTTTTTTTTCTTTACTTCCCTCCTACTTCCCTTTTTTACTCTCAACCAACACTTATTGAATGCTGATCTCGTGTTAGGCTTGAAGGTGCAGAGAGCAACATGAAATGATTCCTACTTTCTGGTGTTAATAATTCAGTGAAGGATAGATTTTAAAAGTAAATAAATAAGTAGTAAACAAAGAAAAACAAATAAATCCAATAGAAGCATCGTAATAAAAAAAAAGAACTACGTGTACACACACACACACACACACACACACACACACACACACCTGTAGCTTATATAGAAATTTTTCCAGTAGACTGTAACAGCCCTGCCTTGATCGGTCTTTGCCAGGTCAACATGGAGTAACTTCAGCAGTCTGTTAGATGGTGGAATTCAAGCTATTCTCTTGTTCTTAAGTGAATACAGGTTTCCTAAAGATATAAACACAGCTTTATACCAGCTGAGTCTTAGAACCTCTAGCTAATTGCATTTTTCCCCCTTTTTTTTTTTTTTTTTTTTTTTTTTGAGTTGGAGTCTCACTCGGTCGCCCAGACTGGAGTGCAGTGGCCGCTCCCGGCCACCGCAGCCTCGACCTGCTGGGCTCCGGTGATCCTTCCGCCTCAGCCTTCCAAGTAGCCGGAATTACAGGCGTGCACTACCACGCCCGGCTGGTTTTTTGATTTATTGTAGAGATGAGGTCTCGCTGCACAGGCGGGTCTCGAACCCGCGGGCTCAGGCAATCCACGAATCTCAGCCTCCCAAAGGCGCGGGATTACAGGCTGAGCCACCGAACCTGGCTTTTTTTTTTTTTTGAGTCTCACTGTCACCCAGGCTGTAGTGCAGTGGCATGCTCATGGCCACTCCAGCATCAATCTGCTGGGCTCAGGAGATCCTTCCGCCTCAGCCTTCCAAGTAACCAGAACTACAGATGCCCGCTACCATGCCCGGCTAATTTTCTGATATATTGTAGAGACAAGGTCTTACCAAGTTGCCCAGGTTGATCTCGAACCCCTGGGCTCAGGCAATCCTCTCCCTTTGGCCTCCCAAACTGATTGCATTTCTTAAAGCGACATCCAGAGAGTGGATGAAAGGCTGCTCAGGCCAGTCAGTCGGTGGCTCAAGGGTAGATGTTTTCCATGAGAAAACTCTATGGAAGACAGACTGTGTTAATAATTCAGACATAATTCACACATTCTACTCCTTTATTGTCATTTTGTAAAACAGAATTAGGAAATTGACTTTGGTCAACTCTGCCATTTAGTCCCTTTTTAATAGGTGTTCTTTATCTAAACTTCTATTTGGGAGAAGTGAAAGAAGAGAACAAACCTGAATCACTGAAGTTATGCACCCTGAACCCCAAATTTCTGCAACAGCCCCCCATTCTGTTGGAATAATGCTCCCAGAAAGCACTGAAGAGATGAAAAATTGAATGTTTTGCATGAACTTCTTTCCTCCAAGATTTTCAATTATCTTTCTCAACTTTATGGGATAAAGTAGAGTACAAAAATATAAAAGTGTATGGTGCCAGACGCGGTGCCTCACGCCTATAATCCCAGCACTCTGGAAGGCCGAGGTGAGAGGATTGCCTAAGCCTACGGGTTCGAGACCAGCCTGGGCATCTTGGTGAGACCTCATCTCTACAATAAATCAAAAAATTAGCTGGGTGTGGTGGTGTACACCTATAGTTCCAGCTACTGAGAAGGCTGAGATGAAAGGATCACCTGAGCCCAGCAGGTTGAGGCTGTGGTGACCAGGAGGGTGCTACTGCCTTCGAGCCTGGGTGACAGAGTGAGACTCCAACTAAAAAAAAAAAAAGTATATGGCAAGTTATATCCACAGGTACTCTTGACAGAATGTAAGAGTATATACATGATGTAACTGCAAAACCACGAGGATTAGCAACATGATTTGGTGAAAATGGCAGACGTTGTCTTACAATCAGTTTCCCCACATGTAAAGTAAAGATAACAAATGCCTACCTCAAGGGCTGTGCAAGTGAGAGGATGGTTAGGAAAAAGTACCATTTTTAATCCAGAGTAGATCAAATATAATTTGGAAGATGCAGTCACAAGGGAACCTTATCTCCACCCCTCACATTTCACTTTAGTTGCTCAGCCTTAGGGGATGTTTTTCTCCTCTCTACAAATGGTGTGTATTGCCTTTTAAAAGAGTTGAATTTAGAAAGACTTGATTTGTCCATTGTTCTCCTTTACTTATATTATAACTATTGACGTGCAAGCTGCATACTTTTTTTAATTTTAATTGACTCACAATTTTGGAGAAAATAGTTTATAAAATTTACCTTTTAAATGGTTTTTTTGAGAGTTTAAAAGTCATTTGTAAACAGAAATTTTAATAATGGGGTTCCAAGTTTTTTCATGAAATACCTGAAGGTGAACTCAAATCCCTCACTGGGGAATACTGCCAGTGGCATTGTTCTTGGGAGATGGGTCTTATTGAATATCAACAAACCCTCTGACATCAGCTCTTAGAGGCATTAATTACCGCAGGAGTGTGGCTCTATTTCAGTAGCTTTGGATTTTTTCTACTAGAAATGTAACAAAAAGCCGGACTCGGTGGCTCAGCCTTTGGGAGGCTGAGGTGAATGGATTGCCTGAGCCCGCGGGTTCAGACCCACCTGGGCAGCAAGACCTCATCT
>NW_007252109.1:251037-278958 GCF_000164805.1 Carlito syrichta
GTAGCGCATGCCTGTAATTCCGGCTACTCGGAAAGGCTGAGGCAGAAGGATCTCGGAGCCCAGCAGGTCGAGGCTGTGGTGGCCGGGATCGGCCACTGCACTCCAGTCTGGGCAACAGAGTGAGACTCCAACTCAAAAAAAATAAAGAAAGAAAGAAATGTACCAAAAGCAACTACTTTCTCTTCCTCCCAAATCCCTCGGTCTTTACAAGCATTAACCTGTGTTCTTCACAGACACTAATTTGTTTTGTGTTCACTTCAGTGTCTCCTACCCAGTGATATCGACAAATGTGTGTTTTCTGTTTTATTTAAAGATATGAATTACTCATTCTAGACACAGCACACTGTTTTATCGTGTGTTTTTCTAAAACATACTCTTTTAGACAATGAAAGCCTTGTGTATACCCTAATACACACATACACAACTGATATACATCTCTGTCATGTTGCCCTTGTTAAATATGACTCACATTGGCTTGCTGAAACACAGAAGATAAGTATAATCAGGTAAATTCTGACAATACCAGAATAAGGAAGGAAAGAGAAATTGTTTGCTCAAAGAACTGGCTGTTAAACTTTTTACTTTCAAATTTGCATAGAGTGGAGGCTAGAAGCTTCCTGAATGTTTTCCTCCTGTACTTTTCACCTCCATTTCTAACCCTGCTAGCAAAAGAAGAGCCTAATGATGACACCCCACATCTAGGTGAGTTGTTGAGGTCACAGGCAGTTGTTTGCAGGGATGATTTATGAATCTGTCATATAAGGCATATTAAAAATAAGTTTTAAACAATTATATGCAAACAAAGGAGTTGACAATTTTCTGTCTAGAAAAGTCAGTGGTGCTGGGCATGGTGATTTATGCCTGTAATCCCAGCACTTTAGGAGGCGAAAATGAGAGGATTGCCTGAGCCCAGGGGTTTGAGACCAGCCTGGACAACTTGGCGAGATCTCATATCTATAATCAATCAAAAAACTAACCAGGCATGAGCCTGTAGTTCCAGCTACTTGGAAGGTTGAGGCGGAAGGATCGCCTGAACCCAGCAGGTCAAGGCTGTGGAGGCGGCTATGAGTATGCAGCCTGGGCAACAGAGTGAGACTCCAACTCAAAAAAAAGAAAAAAGAAAAGTCTGTGGTACTAGAAAGGATTATAACCACGTAAGAAGATAAGACAGGCATCTTGGGAAGTGGCATGCCCATGGGAATAAGATCAATGTTGCCTATTTAACTGTGGCCAATGGACACATTCTTTGAAGCTGAGGCTTCTCCACTTATACAGCCCAGAAAAATCATCTTAAACCAGTAATATTGGAACATCGCAGTGGTCTGAGCACATAGACTGCCAGTGGCATAGACTATTTAATTTCTTTGCTTACCATTTGTGCTGAGTTTTAAGTACTAAAGCACATGCCCCCACATGCCAACATTGACATTAATGTGTAATGGTTAAAACAGAAAAAAATAGCGACAGGGAAGCCTACCCAGTCACTACTCTGATGATTATTATGTAAATTAAGTATTTAAATAACATCTTTTATCATTGTCTGAGTGAGGGACAGTTATTTTGCATAGACTGAATTTCTCCTGTCTTCTGAGAGTTGCTTCATATTCATTGTGAACAATTTCCGCTGGGCAATAGGTATGTAGAAATAGTGAGAAAAAGCATTTCCTTAAAGATTGCAGATGAAGATAATTAAGATTCCTATTGGTGACTGTTGACAGTAATATATGTTATGGAATATCTTTGGGGCTATTTCCAAAAACCTATACTATGTTTTTAAAGGGGAAGATGTCATATTTCAACCTATACAGTTTTACTACAATGATTAAAAATCCTCTTGCCATTTATAGATAATTGGGAATATATCTAATTCAGAGCAAGTTTGAGAAAAGAAGGAGGGTATTACAATTAGGTAGTGGCAGAGATAAAATATTGGGAGATAGGAAAATGAGGAAAAATTAGTTAATTTTATTTCCCGGGAATTTAACTGAAAAGTTGTGATTTTTTAGAAAACGTGTATCTCTGTGAATTACCCCTTAGATGATTGGGGCTAAGACACAAAGTATCATATTTTAGCTAAAGATACTGTCTCATATATTACCCTTTCAACAAAGTCAAATACATAGTCTGAAAATAATGTTATATCATATAAAAATAATTTAAATATATTATCATACCTGGATTATTTTAAGCAATGTTTTGGATCATTTATATTTTATTACACTTTATATTTCACAAAGCAGTGTTGTTGAAGCCTGTAATTTTTTTAACCTCTAAAATACATGTAGTTTTTTTCTTTCCAAATTTTTACTTTTCTAAAATTGGAGTGTCTCAAATAAAGACTGTCAAAAGAAGTTACCTAACTTCCAGAGAAAAGAGAGAGCTGGGACATAGACCTGCATGACTGGGTTCAAAGTTGTTTGGGTCAGACACAAGTTCTGATCACCTAATTGTATGATAACACTGATGGGGTGAGTGAACTAGTAGAATATATTAAATTCTAATATATACTTTTATTATTCATAGACATTTAATATATTCTCCAAGATATTGCACTGTGATAAGAAGCAGTGTGATGTACATACACATTTTCAGTCTGACTCTGAAGCTAGACTGAGCTCAGAATCCAGGCCCACCACTCCCTAGGCCCATGGCATGGGCCATCTACTAGCTTCCTTGAAAATTAAAAAATGGAACATGTACCTTACTAGGCTACTGTGAAGATGATGATGAGTGAGTCTATGTAAAACATTTTTCACAGTGCCTGACGTGCCGTTTACTCATTTGACTGACAAATGTCTATAGAGTTCCTACTATGAGCCAGAGACTATTCTGGCTGCTGGAGCTATAGAGATGGCTTGGGTAGGTAAGATACATTTAGAGCTCACATTTTAGTATCTGCTAAGGAAAAAACCCTCATGTCTGATGGTGATAAGTGCATTATGACACATAGGGTAGATACTGGATGATTGGAAGGGAGCTGCTCTCATTACAAGGGTTAGAGATCGATTCTTGGGGGAGGTGACATTGAGTTGAGACTTCAGTTGTGAGAAGTCATCTATGAAAATTTATGGAGGAGGGACTTTCCAAGCTCAGGACCCATCAAGCACAAAAGATCACAATAGAAAGTTAAGGACAGAATTTTGAGCAGAGGCCAAACACAGGATTTGGTTATGAGGTTGGGATTTCATTCTGAGGGCAGAGCGCAGTTACCAAAGGAATTTTAGCAGGAGGGTGATTTGCTTGAATGATAAGTGGGGAACTGGAAAGGCACAAGGAGGAAGATCTTGGAGGAGATTAATAGGATAATCCAGAAAGAAATGATGGTTGCTTGGGCCAGGCAGTAGCAGTGAAGATGGGGATAAGCAGATGACAAAAGAAACCTTTGCAAGTTTGAATAACAAGGAAGGCTGTCTTGGTCTGTTCTTGTTGCTGTAACAAAGTACCATCAATTGGGTGGCTTATAAACAACAGAAATTTTTTTCTCACAGGTTTGGAGGATGGAAAATCCAAGGCCAGGGCACCAGCAGATTTGGTGTCTGCCGAGGGTTCACTTCCTGGATCCTAGATCTTCTTCTCTCTGAGTATGCACATTGTGGAAGGGTTGGGGAATCTCTCTGGGGCTCTTCTGTAGGGATACTAATCATGTTTATGAGGGGTCTCCCCTCATGACCTAATCATCTCCCAAAGGCCCCACCTCCAAATGCCCTCAATTACAGATTGAAGTTTCAACATTTGAATTTTGGGGAACATAACATTTCAGACCATAGCAAAGGAGTAACCTATAGGTGGGAATCACTACATTGTTGGAGTCTCACAGACCATCTCATTTACATCCAAGTCACTCATGAAAGAAGGCTTGCCATACTGTTCAAAGAACCAAGTTATATCATCAGGCACTTGCTCAAAGCTAACAAGGAACATGGAAAATATTTGTTCATATGTATGTATCAGCAGAGGAAATTTAATGGAGAGAATTCGTTTCCTAGAAGATGGGAGAGGATAAGAAGCCATGGGGTAGATGAGATCATCGCCAGCAGGAAGTCATCTAAAAGGGAGAAAGCAGAGAGAGAAGAGGTCAAGGCCAGAGTAACCTGGAAGGAGCCTGGGGCCTACTGGTGCCTGTTCTAAAGGAGTTGAAGCCAAGGAAGGGGTATTTTCTGCCACACCTGCCTCCCAGGTAGAAACAGTAAAGGAGATAGCCTCCAGCTTCTCCCTGCCTTATCCCTCCTGGCTTCTGCAGTGCCTCCCATGGCTGAGCCCGGTCAGAAGCCCTCTCTAAACAGGAATCATATCTGTGGGGTGTCAAGGGATCAGGAACCTGCTGCCTTAAAGAGCAGAGCTAGAGCAAAGAGTGGATCTGAGGGCAATCAGCAACATGCCCAGCAAAGCATGGGTGGTGGATGGAGATTGATGAGATCTGGAGAGCTAGGGAGCTATGGCACTGTGGAGAGAGGTCCAGAAAAGGGAGGTGGCCAGAAGTTAGTTTGGAAAGATAAATAGGGACTAAATATTCAAGGCAGAGTGAGAAGCACTTATGCCATCACTTATGCGGTTTGGAATTTATCCTCAGATCAACCGAGTCCCTGAAAAGTTCCAAATGTGTAAGTGACAGATCAGGTATTTGATTTAGAAAAATTACAAAGGATACAAGATTTTAGCTAGACAGGAGGAATAAGTTCAAGAGAGCCATTGTATAGCATGGTGACCAGAGTTAATAAAAATATATTGTATACTTGAAAATAGATAAGAGAAATGTTAAGTGTTCTCACCACTAAAAAAATGGTAAGTATGTGAGGCAATTCATAGGCTCATTAGCTTGATTTAACCATTCTACAATATACACACATACCAAAACATCATATTGTATACCACCAATATATACAACTTTTATCTGTCAATTTAAAACAAAAAATTACTCTAGCTGCAATGACATGAAGATGTATAGTTCTGGAAGTAAGATCTCAGGACATTTCTGCAGGTTATTATGTGCCTGTAATTACTTGAAACTATTTATGTATTGACTTTGCACATGAGCTACATATCTGTTAATCTATGAGTGTGGTTAGCTGAGAGTTGAACTGCCCAACTAGGAATTCATACTCACACTCACGGTAGTAAGATGGAGTTGTTAGTGAACATCTGAAAGACACCATCCAGATACTACAAACACTTCTATTATATCTATCTGATCAGCCCAGGAGGAGTTGGTAATGAGTATAAGAGAATGTTGAAAATAATATATTTTCATTATTGAAATGAATTGTGTTCTAAATAGGTAGGTGGGTTAGAAATATCTGCCTTTTTGTTTTGTTTTGTTTTGCCTGTAGTTCTCTTTCTTTGTTGGATCTTTACTCAGTTTGGGTGTATCTGTCTTCTTGAAAGGTGCAGACTTCAGTCATCTCAGGTTTGAAATCCTCAGTGAAAAGTCCCTCTGATGTGAACCTATTTTTCTGCAGTTCCCTAAAGAGTCTCTCACCTGACAGTAAAAGGTCCTGCCACATCTGCCTTTGGAAACCCTTTTTTCAGGGCAAATTTAGGGGCCTCCTGGACAGAGAGACCCAGGTATTCATCAACCACACCAACAGATGGAATGGCTGGTTTGTGTTCCTGTGAGCTAGTAAGTGTTTGTGCATGAGATAGCATTCAAGATAAGACTAGGCTTCATAGTTACATATCTTTGAGTGAGATTATGTTCTTCCTTACTTCTAGCCATTGTGAAAGACAAAATGCATCAAACAATTAGGAAGATGATTTTATTTGGGCTATTGCAGTAGAAAGAATGTTCATTAAGGAGGAACTTATTGAAAAAAAGGAAGAGGGTTGGGGTTTTATAGAAGCAAGGATACAAGGGAGTCATCCACTTCCAGTGTCTTGAGGAAAGTTGAAGGCCAGCCTTACTGGGAATATACAGAATAAGGTGGTCCTTCAGGGTTTTCTAGAACACAAAAGAATGGGTGGATTTGGAGAAACAAAAGGATTAGAGGTTTGTGTCTGTGTGTGTGTTTAAAGTCATTTCCATTCTCCAGGAGCACAGGGCTCAAAGTTTAACATGGTGACCTTTGAAAGTGAAAAAGCAGGTCACATCAGACATGGTCATTTTGCAACACAAGAAGAAATGATCCTGGCCTAAAGGCAGGGAAAAACAATGAAAAGGAAAGAAGCAGATGGAATTGAAGAATATTAGGCAATAACCCAGAGAGGATTTTGCTATTGATGAGGTGAATGTGAATCAAGGATAAAGCAGAAGTTTCTAGCTTGGGGAACAGGTAAATGGCAATGCCATTCACTAAAATATTAAATGTGGTAGAGAAACAGATTTGGGAAGATGGGATGTTGCGTTTACTTTTAGTCTTTGTTGAGATCTATAATGCTGACCTCTGATGCCTGGTGGGGTGCAGTGCAAAACGTGGACTCTTTGACTTGACCCTGAAATAATTTTTCAGAGCTGCCATCAAAGTTTTAAAACAGTTTATTAGCAAGGAGAAGAGAAGGAAAAAGAAAGATGCATGCCATGGGAAAGTTCCTCAAAAAAGAAAAGCTGTACTTTTGCCCTCAACGACAGGCTAAATATAGCTCCCTGGTTATTGATATGCTAATGAGGTTGGAGTCCAGGTATCTGCTGCCCTCCCTACCCCCTGATGGGAGGAGGGGTGGTCTTATTATCCTTTCTATGGTTTTGATTGGTTGAGGGGTGGGGTTGTGACTTCCACCTTCAGCAGTGATTATGACCTGAAAGGTTGGGCTGCTCTATTCTATCTGATGGGGTTTTCTTTTAACTTATCAAGAGGGTGGAGTAGGCTGCCAGCTTGTCCTGCAGTAAAATGTAATTGAAAAAAAAATGTCTGAATGCTTCCTAAAACTTGCCTATGGGAAATTTATCTACATCTAACCCGTGCTAGCTACCCTGCCTCAACTTCAATGCCTAGTGTGATGCCTGATACAGAGTTGTCTCCTAAGCATTTATTATGGAAATAAACAGGTGAATCATAACAGCATAGACTAGTGTAGAAGTTACTAAAAGACCAGGGATCACTTTCCATTCCCATTTTATGACCTACTCACTAAGAAATACAGAGTTTAGAACACACATTTCCTTCCAAACATGTCAAAAGGGGTGAAATTGTCAATTAATAGTTTAGGGAAATTAATTGGTGATTTCCAAGAAAAGCAGGGGAAGTCAACTGGGTATTCACACAATTGAAAATCATGCAGTAAATGTAAAACATAGATTTCCTGCTTAGAAGAGTAAATGAAATATCTCAAAATTATTCAGTTTTGCATTCTACAGCCTGTTTCCTCTAGCGGTTTCTATCCTATGCACTCTTTCTGCCCTACCTGGCAGCCTGCAGCTATTTCTGGGTTGCTGAGGGAGGGGACATCATCCTACTTTCCCTACATAAAAATGAAAACTCATTCTTCCCATAACACATGCAATTCCTGCAGAACAAATCAGTGTGATAAGACTTGAAAACACAAACAGTTCAGCCTGAGGGCCTGACAGGGGAATTACAGACTCATTAGCTAAATACAATACCTCACATTAACTGTTACTTTTTAAAAAATGTATTGCCTGTTGAATGAGATTCTTGAGAACATTAGCATCTAATTTTCTGAATGATAATACAAGAGCTGGGTTTATGGCTATGTTTACAATAAGCAATTTGTGGTACAGTATGAAATCAATTTTTAGTGCAGAGAAAAGGTGTCTTGTCTGGACTGAGGGACAGGAACTTTGGTTTTAGTCTCAGTTGTAACTGACCAGCTTCAAAACCATCTGCACGAGATTTAACCTTTTGAGTTTTGTTTTCCTTGTTTCTAAGGCAGAAATTTACAGTTTTCTATCTCAGGGTCCTAAGAATTCAAATTATTCTAATTTCGTCTCTTTTTTTTTTTTTTTGAGTTGGAGTCTCACTCATTGTAGTGCAGTGGCACACTCATGGCCACCCCAAGGTCGATCTGCTGGACTCAAGCAATCCTTCCAGCTCAGCCTTCCAAGTAGCTGGAACTACAGGCACGCAGTACCACGCCCAGCTAATTTTTGATTTATTGCAGAGGTGAAGTCTCACCAAGTTGCCCAGGCTGGTTTCAAACATGTGGGCTTAAGTAATCCTCTCACCTTGGCCCCCAAAGTGCTGGAATTACAGGCTTGAGCCACTGTGTCCAGCCCTAGTCTCTATTTTTTTTAAAAGGAACTAAATAAATTCATGTTGGTGAATTTATACTGATGAATTTATAAATTCACATTGGTAAATTTATACTTGGAAATTGAAGAGAATTCCACAGATCTATTTGTGAGGAACATATTAATGTGAGCATGTATGTTCACATATATTTCAGCACATGTCAATTATGAAAAATACACCAATGTTTTAGAGGAACAGAGAGTGTGTTGCTCATCAATTTTGTGTTCTGAATTATATGCTTTTACTCTCTGTCCTGACCCTCCTACCCTTCAATAGGAAAATTCCCCAAGCTTTCCTTCTCTTGATTTCCTGGAATTTTAGCCAAACACCTCCAGGTAGAGGATTCCAAACTTGGAATCTTCAGTCTCTTCCTGGCTTTGTAGTTACTCATCTACATCTGGGCTCCTGCTGCTGTCTCCATTCAATTTTTCACAATTCCAACTCATGGTCTTTCAAATCATTCTCCTCTGCTGTGTCCCTGTGTGAGTGTGTTGCCCACAGGTCCAGAGCTCTGCAACCTCAAAGTCTGCCACTCCCCCACATCTAGCCTCTGGTCACACTCTGCCAGGTCTCTTTCACATATTATTGTTGCAAAATCACAGCAGTAGTATTATGGTTGGTTTTTATATGTCAACTTGGCAGGCTTTAGCACTCACTTATTCTGCTAAACGTGAATCTAGGTGTTGCTGTGAAGGTATTTGGTAGATGTGGTTAACATTCATAATCAGTTGACTTTAAGTAAAAGAGCTTATCTCCTAAAATCTGGGTGGATCTCATCCATCTATCCAGTTATCACTATCCAATTATCAGTTCAAAGTCCTTAAAAACAAGGCTCAAGTTTCCCCTAGGAGGAAGAGATTCTGATTCAGGACTGCAGCTTCAGCTCTTGCCTGAAAGGTTTGAATCTACCAGCTACCCTACAAATTTTGGGCTTGCCATGCCCTACAATTTGTTATAAGCCAATTTATTGAAATAGATTTCTATATCTATGTAATCTCTTTTATATAATTGTGCCTGCACATGTGTGCGCATGTGTATACATGTGTGTGTGTATGTGTGCTTGTGTGTGTCTGCTCTTCTCTCTGGAAGACCCTGACTGATTTCAATAGTTTACCAGTTGACTTTCCCCAGTCTCTCCAACTTCATCACCACTCTCCATGTCCTTCAGGCTGCTACAAGATTAATTTTGTGGACACAGTCTGTTCCTGTCATTCTCCTGCAGTTTCTGCGCCCTCTGTATGATTTTACTTGAGTGCAGAACCAATTCATCCATAGAACCCAACTATTTCCCATCATTCTTTGGGAGGAAAGAATGAAGTTTCTAAATGTAGGAAAAATTTCCAATTTTCTGTCTGGAACAAACAAACTCTGGGTCTCTACGAATCAGAGAGTGAAGAAGGAAAGTTTCTTTATCTGTTTCAGATCAATAGAATTGCTACATTTCAGGTGCCAGGACAAGTTCCACACCACTCTTCTGAGCCTTACTCACATTTTAGCAATAAGTCTGCTCAGAGAGCCTTAATTAGGGACTACTGGCAAACTGCCATATTGAATAGGAATATCATTGCATGATTTTCTTTAATCCATCCCATATACCATATGAGCCTCCCAGGTTTGCTGGTTAATCCAAGATACACACGTAGGTCTGTACATCTCTCAATCCTATATTCAACCACTTGTTAAGTTGAATAATGGCCCCCAGAATGTTCAAGCTTGCTCAAATCCCTGGAACCTGTGAATGTTTCCTTATATAATGAAAAGGATACTATAGATATGATAAAGACAAGGATTTTAGAATGAGGAGATTACCCAGGATTCACTGGATGAACTATTTGTTTTTTGTTTTTTTTTTTGAGTTGGAGTCTCACTCTGTCGCCCAGACTGGAGTGCAGTGGCCGCTCCCGGCCACCGCAGCCTCGACCTGCTGGGCTCCGGTGATCCTTCCGCCTCAGCTTTCCAAGTAGCCGGAATTGCAGGCATGCGCTACCACGCCCGGCTGATTTTTTGATTTATTGTAGAGATGAGGTCTCACTGCCCAGGGGGGTCTCGAACCCGTGGGCTCAGGCAATCCACTCACCTCAGCCTCCCAAAGGCACGGGATTACAGGCTGAGCCACCGAGGATGAACTATTTGTAATCACAAGGATCTGCATCATATGGAGGCAGAAGTCAGGAGTTCGAGGAAAAAATGTTGTAACGGCAGTGGAAAGAAATTTGAAGATGCTGCACCACAGACTTTGAAGACAAAGGAAGTGATCACAAATCAAGGAATGTAGAAATGCAGCTCTAGAATCTGGAAAAGGCAAGGACACAGATTTTCTCCTAGAACCTCTCAAAGGAGCAAAGCCCTATTGACACCTTAATTTGACCCAGTGAAGACCATTTTGGACATCTGGTCTCCAGAGCTATGAGATAATAAATTTGTATTGTTTTAAGCCACTAAATCTGTAGCAATTTGTTACGGTGGTCATAGGTAATGAATAGAACTGACTATGCTTTAGTATGCCAATATCTTCCACTAGGTAGCCACAGTTTAATTTTCCAACCTAATACTCACCAAATTTTTCTTCCTTAAGAGTGCTGCATCCCCCACCTCACACACATTAAAAAAAAAAAAAATCACCGAACAGCATTCTTTTCATGGAAGACACTTGGGAAAATTTAATTTTGTCCTATAGGGGAAAATTACTTAACTCTTCAGTTTCCTGATTCATACAAATAAGCAGGTAAGACTCTTGGACTGCAAACTGAGTTATTCAAAGAACCTAACTATTATTCTACTAATGAACTTGATTTCTATTTCAAGCCCCTCTTCCACTTGTGACTGGAACTGAGCACCATACAATTAAAATTTAGCCTACCATTCTTCCACAGGACAATGTATCCATGACAGAGTAAGGACTAAGGAGTTTAGAACGGAAGGGAGGAGGGGAAATGATTGCCCTTCCTTCACAATGACATCCACTGGGATTCTTCATTCCTGCCTGTCTGTGGATACTACTCCAGGCAGCTCCCTACAGCATCTCCCCTACCCAAGGACCCTCTAGATAGCTCAGCTTGCCATTCTACTCTTGATCTGGGAGAGATGTTGACATTCCCATTGCAACTCTGGGGTCCACTGAGACTCTAAGAATGTTCTGCATCGATAGCCACACAAGCATTGTTCTCACCATACTGAGTTCAGGGAACCCAGAGTTTTGTCTACTCAGGAAAGGGGGAGCAGAATTTTTCTACTATTAAATCCTCAAGCCTAATTTAAGGATTCTATGTCCTCTCTAGTCTAGTCGTAGAAATGTTTATCTAGTCCTGAGTATAAAGAAAAAGCTGGGTTCAACTGACTATGTCTTTTCTCTGTAGATCTTAACATGTGAAAACCCAAAGTAAAAACCCTGACATTTTGTTTTGTGGGTTATTGTGTTACCACCATCCTCTGTGGCCACATATGTCTCATGACTTCGTGAATTTTCCATAAAAAAGAAAAGGCAGAGGAACATGAAAAGAGGGGGTAAGACAACTTGTTTAAATTGCTGGGTATCTTTTCCTTTTCTTCTCAGAGGCATCCTGCTTAGCCCTGCTATATGCCCAAATGCTGACCCTTGCCCCTGCTTTCTGGTTGAATTTAACCAATAGGAGACTCTGGCAGGAAAACAGCTAAGCCAGTGTATTGATTCTTGGAACCATCTCTTGGCCAGGTTATGGAGAAGTGGCCACAGCCCTCTGCTAGAGGCTACAGGTTTCTTCTGTCCTTTCCACAGAGCTACTCCAGGCCAGTTCCTGGAGCCACTCCAAGCAAAGTGGCCAGCCCCGAGGGTATAACACCAGCTCAGCTGGTTTCTCAAGACTGCCATCACCTCTAGCTGTAGATAGCCATCTTATGAAACACTCCTATATACCCCATTCAGTTTTCTATTTCCTGCCAGAACCAGATTGATAGAAGTAATATATGTTTTTAAAAGTATATTAGCGTGGAAATTACCTCACCACCTCTACAAAGTTGATGGTATAATACATTAGCCATTAAATGACGTTTCTGATTTAAATAGCTCTCACTTAGCCTTAATAAACCTTTGGATACAGTTTTTTTTTTTCTTTTCCCATAGCACTGAGAAAGAAGAGAAAAAGTTACTCAGATTCTGGAAGAGTTTTGCCAATAATCCATGGAAGTCAGTTAAGACTCAAAATCTGTATCTGGAGTATCCTTAACATCTGAACTAAACGGACAAGTAATTTTGGTAGAAGACAGTTTTTACAATAGATATGAATGAATATGGTATTTTAAAATAAGACTTTATATTTTTTAAGTGGTTTTATGTTCACAGCAAAATTGAGTAGAAGGAACAGAGATTTCCTGTATATCCCCTGTCCTGACATAGAAACAGGCTCCCCCAACTTCAAAATCTCCAAACAGAGTGGTGCATTTGTTATAATCTACGAGACTACACTGACACATATCTATCACCCCAAAATCTATAGTGTACATTAGGACTCCCTCTTAGTATTTTTGTACATTCTATGGGTTTTAATAAATGAATACTATCATGTATCCATTATGGTGTCCTATAAAATAGTGTCATTACCCTATCTTTTTTGTTTTCTCCCCATTAACCACTGGAAACCACTGATCTTTTTACTGTTTTGATAATTTTGCCTTTTCCAGAATGTCATATAGGTAGAATTATAGAGTACATAGACTTTTCATGCTGGCTTCTTTCACTTAGCAGTATGGTTTTAAGTTTCTTCTTTGTGTTTTCATGCTTGATAGCTCATTTATTTTTAGTAGAATAATATTTATATATACACACATACAGAGAGTGTGCCAAAAAATGTATACACATTTGAAGAAAGGAAAAAACTGTATTAAAATTGTAATAATATATACCGATAGCAATAGATGACTATGTCATGTTTTACTTCTGCCATTACAAGAGGTGCTCAAAGTGGCTACCATCAGCACCCAGACACTTCTGATTACAGAGAACTAAAAGGAATACATAGATAACATCTTTTAATAGATAGCATCTTTTAAAATGTGTATATTTTGGCACTCCCAGAGTGTGTGTGTGTGTGTGTGTGTGTGTGTGTGTATTTAAACATTCACCTACCAAGGGACAACTTGGTTACTTTCTAGTTTTAGCAATTATGAATAAAGCTGCTATACATATTTGTGTGCAGGTTTTTGTGTGGACATAAGTTTTCAGCTCATTTGGATAAAGACCAAGGAGAACAATTGCTGAATCATATGGTAAGAGTATGTTTAGTTTTGTAAGGAACTGCTAAACTGTCTTCCCAAGTAGCTGTACCATCACTGCATTCTCATCAGCAATGACCAAGAGTTCCTGTTGCTCCACATCCTCATCAGCAGTTGGTGTTGTCAGTGTTTTGGATTTTAACCATTGACTACATACACAGTGGTGTCTCATTGTTTGAATAATTCTATAATGATGTATAATGTTGAAATCTTTTTATATGCTTATTTGCCATCTATAATCTTCTTTGGTGAAATGTCTGCTCAGATCATTGCCCCCTTTAATCAGGTTATTCATTTTTTAATCGCTTAGTTTACTAATTCTTTGCATCCTTTATCAGATTTTTTTTGCAAATATTTTCTCCCATTCTGTGCTTGTCTTCTTATTCTCTTGACAGTGTATTTGCAAAGCAGATGTGTTTAATTTTAATGAAGTCTAATTTGTTTTTTTTGTTTGTTTGTTTTTTGGTTTTTTTTTTGAGTTGGAGTCTCACTCGGTCTCCCAGACTGGAGTGCAGTGGCCGCTTCCGGCCACCACAGCCTCGCCTGCTGGGTTCCAGTGATCCTTCCGCCTCAGCCTTCCAAGTAGCCAGAATTACAGGCATGCGCTACCACGCCCGGCTGATTTTTTTATTTATTGTAGAGATGAGGTCTCGCTGCCCAGGCGGGTCTCGAACCCATGGGCTCAGACAATCCACTCACCTCAGCCTCCCAAAGGCGTGGGATTACAGGCAGAGCCACCGAGCCCGGCTATGAAGTCTAATTTGTAACTGTTTTTTTTTCTTCATAGATTGTACCTTTGGTTCTTATCTAAAAAGTCATCAAATCCAAGGTAATCTAGGGTTTTTTAATGTTATCTTCTAGAAGTTTTATTGTTTTGCATTTCACATTTAGATCTATGATCCATAATGAGCTAATTTTTGTAAAATACTTTTTTTTTTTGTATATGGATGACTTGTTATTCCCGCACCTTTTGTTGAAAAGATTACATTTTCTCCACTGTATTACATTTACTCCTTTGTCAAAGATCAATTGACTGCTTATGTGGGTCTATTTATTGATCCTCTATTCTGTTCCATTGATCTATTTGCTCTCCAATACCACACTATCTTGATCACTACATCAGGGAACAGATATCTAGATTGGTTTTTAAAATTTTTTTTCCCAACACTTTAAATATTTCACATCACTTTTTACCCACACGATTTTTGAGAAGTTGGATGTAATTCTCACATTTTGTTGTCTATAGATAAGGTTTTCCCCTTCTTTTGGTTTCTTTCAAGGATTTAAGTTTTTTTTTTTTCTTCAGTGTGTTAGTTGTAAGCCTAGATGTAGGCTTTTATTGGTATTATCTGAGCTTCTTGGATCTGTGTTTTGGTGTCTGAAATTAATTTGGTGGATATTCTCAGTCAATAATTGCTTTATATCTTCAAATACTTTTGTTATTTTCTCTTTTTATTCCCCTTTTGGCATTCTTTCTTTATGTAATTATACATCTTCTAATTGTCCCATGGTTCTTGGATAGTCTATTCCTTTTTTTCCCAATAATTTTCTCTTTGCTCTTTTGCTTACAATTTTCCTATTGACATAGCCTTGGTCCCAGAGATTATCTCCTCAGCTGACTAGCTTACTAATGAGTTCATCAAAAGCATTTTTCATTTCTGTTATAGGATAATTTCCAATTTTCAGTCTTTTTTGTTTTTTAATCTTTCCTATTCTGTTTTGGAAGTTTCTATTGTCATATCTCTAATTCTGGAAAGTTTATTCTCAGTAATGTCCAGCCTAATAAGTTCAACAAAGATATTATTCATGTCTGTACCAGTGTTTTTGATCTCTAGCATTTCTTTTTAACTCTTTCTTAGAAGTTTCAGCCAGGCGTGGTGGCTCATGCCTGTAATTCCAGCACTTTGGGAGGCGGAGGTGAGAGAATTGCCTGAGCCCACAGTTTTAAGACCAGCATGGGCAACTTGGCAAGACCTCTTCTCTATAATAAATCAAAAAATTAGTTGGGCATGGTGGCGTATGCTTGTAATTCCAGCTGCTTGGAAGGCTGAGGTGGCTTCAGTGGCCATGAACATACCACTGCACTACAGCCTGGGTAACTGAGTGAGACTCTTACTCAAAAAAAAAAAAAAGAATTTTCATCTTTCAGTTTACATTGCTCAGCTTTTTTTGTATGCGATCTACTTTGTCTTTTAGAGAACTTAAGTTATTAATCATAATTGTTTTAAATTCCTTGTCTAACAATTCCAATATCCCTGCCATATTTGAATCTGGTTCTGATGTTTGCTCAGTCTCTTCAAACTATGTCTTTTGTTTCCTAGCCTTCCTTATAATTTTTTTCTTATTGTGCTGAAAAGATATGCACTGAGCAAAAGGAATAGTAGTCAGTAGGTGTTTCTTGTTTGTTGGTTTTTTGGTTTTTTTGAGTCAGAGTCTCACTCTGTCACCCAGGCTGGAATGCAGCAGCACGCTCACAGCCACCAGCGTCGACCTGCTGGACTCAGGCAATCCTTCCGCCTCAGCCTTCCAAGTAGCCAGAATTACAGGCATGTGCTACCACACCCGGCTAACATTTTTATTTATTGTAGAGATGAAGTCTCGCCAACTTGCTAGGGCTGGTCTCAAACGTGTGGGCTCTGGCAATCCATTCGCCTCAGCCTTCCGAAGTGCTGGGATTACAGGCTCAGTCACCGAGCCAGCCGTCAATAGGTTTTTAGAGATGGGTGGTAAGGTGTGAGAGTGCAGAAGAGTCTATATAGTACAATGATTATGTCTCAGTCTTTGAGTGAGACTGCCTCTGAATTGGGAACTTCACAAATGCTTTCCAGTTTCTCTTCTTTCCTTTTAAGTGAAACAGGATGGTTAGAGTGGGTTGGAGTTGGGTATATCCTTTCCCTCAGGTCTGTTACACTTTGATAAAACTCCAAAACTCTAGGATCTAGTAAAATAGTTTCTTTTAAGGGCAGGTCTTGTTAAGAAGAACAGAATGCTCTGCCATATTTCATTTTTTTTTCCTTCCTCCCAATAGAAGCTGGAGGGGATTTTTTTCTTATAGTCATTGTGGGAACCTGGTCAAATTCCTGCGGGTATAACTAATAAAAATGTGGGGCTCCTTGCATGCTGGACTAGAAACCAGAAGTCTGAATGTAGTTTGTTGTTGTTTGAGATAGGGTCTTGTTTTGTAACCCAAGATGAAGTGTAATGGTGTAGTCATAGCTCACTACAGTCTTAAACTCCTGGGTTCAATGATCCTTCCACCTAAGTCTCCCAAGTAGCTAGAATTACAGGTTTGTGCCACCACACAGGACTAATTTTTTATTTTTTGTAAATACAGAGTCTCACTATGCTGTCTAGGCTGGTCTTAAACTCCTGGCCTCACGTGATCCATCTTGGCCTCCCAAAGTGCTAAGATTGCAGGCATGAACCATTGTGCCAGCCTTGAATGCAGCATTATTAAGCTGTAATTTTTCTTATTCTTTTATTTAAAAATGTGTAACATTATCTCTTATAATGATGTATAGTAAGAAGAACATGTCGGCTAAGATGCAAAGAACTAGGCTTTCCTCTTTGGTCCCTCTGGCCAATTTTGTGTCAGGCCCAGACACCTCACCTCTCGGGTCTATTAAAGAGACACTGAGAAGGTCAGTGTTTCTTTACTTTTTTGGGTCCAATGTATTTTGAAGATTTGGTACAGATTATGAAGACAAAGAGAAGTCTATTTATCTGTGTGGAACGAGTGGACCCAGGAGTTCCTGAACAAGTTGTCTAGAAAATTACCTATAATTCCATCCCTGAGCCTTTTTGACTAATTCCAACTTTCTAGATAGGTCTGAACGTCATACTCAGGTATTTTCAGGATGGGCAAAATATTACAAAATGAGTAATAATAGCTAATATTTATTAAGCCCTTACTCTGCATCACATGTCAAGCTCGTTGTATAGAATATTTAGTTCTCACCATCGCTTTGGGAGGCAGGCACAAGAGGTATCTATTTTGCAAAATATGTTGGATGCTAATTATCTTTTGGGAATCATGCTCAGGGAATCCTCCTAACAACATTTCTGGGGTTTGCCTTAAAGTTAACTTATAATTTATCATGCAAACTGGAACACTTTTGAAAGTTGAAAGGACTCACTATTAATAATTAGACCTGACAACAAACATAAATAGATTTTCAAGGGCAAACTGGGACATATGGTTCCTTTAGTTATCATCCCTCTTCTGCAGAGAAGAAAAGTGATGTATGAGAACCAGTTTTTCGGAGGCCATATCTTAGTATATGGTCTAAATTTGATTCAGAGATGTTGGATTCCAAAGCCCAGCATTTAACCACAGCACATTTTTGAATGGCAACCATGACAAATTTCTCAAATGCCTATCCTCAAATATCTTCCTCGTTTGTGTCATCAATCTGCCCTTTAAAGGCAAATTTCCTTGTATTTGATCATGCACTAGTATCATTTGCTTCAGAGATAAGCTAATGCAAGCAAAAGATCTATGAAAAGAAGGACTATACTTCACTGGAAATGTTCACAATAGCAGATTTTTTTCCTTCTTCTTCAAGGAGAGTCTAATTACCTTTCGAAATTCCAAAAATGTCAAACTGATTACGGTGTATGCTTTTTTTATAACATCACATGCACCGAAGTTATTTTGGGATAATGAGCAATTTTAATCTTGCTTAATAAAAGCTATTCACAGGGCACTTTAGGAGGGGATCTGCATATAAGTAGTTTTACTAAACCACTTTCCCCTTTCAGTGGCATTTATTCAAGAGTATGCAAATCCTCCTAAAACTGGCAACTAAATTTAGAAATCAGAAGGGCAGAGCTATGGACCTAATTGAGTAAATTTTCTATTTTTAGAAATAATATATATCATAGAAAAATAAAACAGAACTGAATTTTGAATTTCATATATCATTGATAGCTGATAAAAACAGGGGTGCACTGAGTTCTGAATTTGAATTTGAGTTTGAATTCAGGTTTATAAACTCTAAATTAAAATATGAGATTTATTTACGTTCCATCAGTATGATGAAATAAGAATTATCAACAGATATTTTAAAAGAAAAATGCTTAGAAAACATTTTTTAAAGAACATTATGTTTAATTTTTCAAAAATAAAACAATGGCAAAATTTGGGGATAATATTTTAAACATAATGGTAAGTCGAAAATAAGAATCTTAAATTATAACAGATTCTTTCTTCTGTCCAAGTACTAAGAACCTATGGAACAAAACAGGTGAGATCATTCATGTAACAGCTGACTGAGGCATTCATAGCTTAGTCTTTGAGATGGAGAGACATGGACTCACTTCCAAGTTTCCACAGTACAGGCAAGTCTTCTAGAAATATTCTCTGATCACTTTCTGCTCTGATCCTTCACTTCCCTCCAATGCCGGTATTCAGGCTGACCAATAGAGAAAGGTTGGCGAAATAAAGACCAATGAAATCTCACTGTCTTTATCTGTTGAGTGAGACCGGTGGAGCATAATTATCTCTTGGGAATGTGATGATCTTCTCTTGTTCCAAAGAAGTTGCCTCCTTCAAACAGTAGACAATGGTCCAAAAAAGTAATAAGGAAAGGGAAATGAGGGATTTATCTGTGAGGTCCTGTCCCATAGTCTTTTTGCTCTAAGGGAATTTATTGTGGTTACCTGCTTGGTATGATGACTTAAGATGTTCTCATTATTTTCTTCCTTACTCCTCCTACTTTTTTCCTTCTGTTTTTTGTTGCTATCAATTTTAAGGCGAGGTTTTTGTTTTTTGAGTCATGCTTATGTTCAGTGCCTGAGGTGCCCTTTTGACCATCTTCATAAACAAACATTTATGTTATTTATGTGTATCTGTTGTACTGTAGACTCTTGACTCTTGGAAACCCTGATGAACAAAAAGCATCCACCTCAGTAAGCTTATAGTCTTCCATCTATTCCTTTCTGAGAGCTCTCACCTTGCTTCTGTCCTCCCTATATTCACAGGGCTCCTCCACTGTATAAAAATCCCTCTTTGATCCTGACCCTCTCTTCTGGTCAAAGTAAAACCTTTCTCTTTTCATTGTCCCTTAATGGGTGGTTCTATGTAAGGACCTGGAATGCCTATCTCACCCATGCTCCTGTATTAGCTTCCCTTCTGACCAATGGCCTGCCTCTTGCCAAAAAACCCAGACTGATATTAGCTTAAAGTTAGTGGACCTGCTGATTCCTAGAGATCATTGGATTCTTAAAATGTTCTGCATGAGGAAAATGAGATGATAGCTTTTTTCATACAATTAATTACTGGTAGAGAAATCACCAGGATTAGGAAGTTCCCAAAGTCAGCACAGGAGCTCTTCGAACTATGGCTCAGATAATTTTTATTGTTCTTCTTATAACACCATTGGACACCAAGTTCCAGAAAGACAAACACAAAAAATACTATAAAGTTAAAATGGAATTTACAGATGACTGATACATGGTGCCTGGATCAGCAGAGTCATTGGCTTAGAGTCCCACAGTGTAATAGTGGGTAGAGTTGTCAGTCTCCAGGTCTCCTGATGCTAAGACTTTTCTCTTCTTTGTTTTGCATTCAGTTGCCTGTTTTGGTTCTTTTTCGAACAGGTTCCCTGAAAATATGATTCATTTCTTCTCAGTCAACAGTTTCCCTACCAAGGTCCCTCAGAAGAGTGCTTTCCAAGGAACACACTAATCTTGGTTACAGCTCTCCTGCTGAGTTCTTTCTTTCAGAGAACTTACCCACTCCCTGCTAGAGAACATATCTACTCCCTATTTTCACTGTGGCCTTTATTTCCTCCAATGCTGTTAACCATACACATTCATACTAGACTTCTATTTGCCACTGAGTCCTGAAGTTTAGACTCCTGGTAAGATATATAGGGTATTTGTGCATGCCTAACATATGTAGAGGAGGAGAGGGGATTGCCATTACTCCCCACTCCACCATTCACGATGATCCCAGGGGTGTTTGTGTTTCCACTTTTGAGCCTCTAAATAATCTTGTAAGGCACTGAAGTACAGAAAGATTAAGGACTTATCTAAGCTCTCCGAATAAGAAGTGAACTGGGATTTGAACCATGTCTTCCATCTTCCAATCCAACTCTTTCCACAGTATCAATATCAGACTCTCTCCAACTGAAATACCTTTGAAACAATTGCTTTGTCCCCCTGATCCTTTCATATAGGGGATCTTATTTACTTATCTGACATGTGAGAGTCCTTAGCCCACTTTTACCCTAGTCTTGTTTTTTTAACACAGCTTCTCACTCACCCCCATTATCCAGAAGGAAGTAAAAGGAAAAAGCCAAGAAAGAATGGTCAAATCAATGAGTATCTTTTTTATTCTTTCTAGTGTATAAAATGATGATAGCAATACTATCTATAGTACAATGCTGAGATTACAGGAGATCAGCCGTGTAAACTGTGTGCCTGGCACATAGCACTCAGTAAATATTTTTTGACCATGATCCAAAGAGAAATACAGTCCTATGCTATGTATCTTTAAGGAAGAAAAAAAAATAAAGGGGAAAACCTCTCTGTTTGCTTAAATTGAAATAAAAATTATTGGCTGGGCTTGGTGGCTCAGCCTGTAATCCCAGCACTTTGGGAGGCTGAGGCAAATGGACTGTCTGAGCCCGTGGGTTCGAGACCAGCTGAGGCAACTTGGCAAGACTTCATCTCTACAATAAATAAAATATTAACTGGGTGTGGTAGTGTGTGCCCGCAGTTCCAGCTGCTTGGAAGACGGAGGTGGAAGGATCATCTGAGCCCAGCAGGTCCACGCTGGGGTGGCCATGAGCATGCCACTGCACTTGAGCCTGGGCGACAGATTGAGACTCCAATTCAAAAATAAATAACATAAAATAAAATAAAAGTACTATAAACATAATATTCTTTTTGCAGAGAAATGAGCTACACTTTTTTCTGAAAATTACTTGGGTGAGGAAGTGCAGTGGAAATTCTGGTGGTTAATCTCTTTAATGTATGAATATTTGCTTCTCCAACTAAAAGAGATTTGCCTTCGAACTCTCTTTCCCTTTGGTCACATCACAGTTAAATCTCATGCTCCATCAACAAAATCATAAGCAAAATCAACTTTTGCTAATATTCTATTTCATATTTTAACATTTTATTTGACAGGTGTGGTTGATTTATGTCAAATCTAATATTGTTTTCCTAAAGTGAAAGTTTTTCCTGTCTTGTCTTAGTCCTAAGGTAATTTTTAAAAATTTTCTTTTTCACAAGAATGTAAATTGTGAGAGCAAAATTGAATAACATATGCTAAAAGCTGTCATGAGAAAGCAAAATGTATGGTACCCATTTTAAAACACTTGAAAAAAAAATACATATATTTATCCCCAAAATAATTTTAAAATGACTGAACATCAACCAAACGTTAAATGTTAAAGAAAAATTCCAAGTGTTTTGAAAACCAAATCTTTTGAGTAATTTGAGAGGGAGGAAAGTGGATATGGAAGCTTTTGTAGGAGAATATTTTTGCTCAAGTCCAATTCATATTTGTCACTTCATTTAGCTATATTACTATTTCCATAACCCTGGAGCCTCAGAAACAAATGCAGTTCTTTCTGCTGACTACTTCAGATGTGGTATCTAACTGTGATAGTAGACACTGGTGTTGAGAAAATGGAAGGTGAAGCATTTCAGGAAACCACAGAGGGCAACCGATGTTCATCGAGCATCTACTACTTGCCAGGCAATGCCCAGCTATGTCTCAGGTATCCCCTCACCAGAAACCATCAATGCTGTGCATTATCGCCTCCATTTTCACAAATAAAATGACTGTTGGTTAGAGAAATAAGTTGCCGTAAACTTACACATTTTAAGAGGGCAAATCCAGAAATTAAAAAAACAGATTATGTTTGCTTGATTCCAAAGTTTTTGTTTTTTACCAACATGTTGCAGAAATTACACCATCCCTAGTGTTAAATGTCCCTGGAATTTTTATTGGTACCTTGGGAATGAATGAAGGCCTGTTTATTTTATTTACTTGGGAATAATTACCATAGTTAGGGGATTCATTCTTGGACTCATCCCATGGGGAAAATCTTCCAGCTTCCCAGGGAGAATTCACTTGTCAGTGTGTACTGACAGCTGGGGGCTCCAGAAAGTCTTTTGGCCTACCATAGCTTAACTTGAATAGCATTATTTATTATTTCAGTTTTTATTTGACTAGTTTTACAATTGAGCTATTCCCAGGAAGATTCCTACACATGTTAGCTTCTGCCTGCTCTCTGAAGTGGGCTACCACAAGCATTCAATGACCTATGCTGAAGTTGCCAAAATCTCTCCTTGGAAGATGCTTTCCCTAGCCATTGGCTTATCATCTGGTGAACCAGAGGGAGATGGAATTAAAAGATCGCTGTGAGATTTGTCAGTGCTTGGGAATTTGGCCCTCAGTAAAGAGCACCTATTGAGCTTTTAACAAACAAAGACTTAGTGCTATAAAGGTATGATTTATTTATAGCTTTGCAGATTTGGGGTTACATTAGGAAACCTTCCTATTGCCAAAATAACTTTCCCCAAGGACAGCTTTAAACTAGGAAATATTTGTTTTCAAGCCTTTAGAACCCACTTGAATCTAATGGGATAAACATGCACTTGGTCAACTAGGGAATGGTTCTCCTACTCTTTTTAAAAGCCATCAGAACAACATTTCCAAAGTGTGGTTATTTAACAAGTCTTCCAAAGAGCATCAGTGTTTTGCTTCTTTGGCTTTTACTTAAGCCAAAGTTGTTCTTAGGTTCAATTCACTTGACTTCTCACCAGGTTTTTATAGGAAGGCCTTCTAAACGCCCTTCCTACTTCTCAACTGTCTGAAGGAGGCAAGCCTGTCCCAGGGAATGAGGTCAGTCTGCATCCACTTTACAAATGGAGAACTCCAAACACAGGTTAGATTAAATAACTGAAGCTCAGGAATGTGCCTCAGAATTTAAGAGACTGACAGAAGAGTTGGTCTCAATCTTTTATACTTTACTAGACCCCTTTCAGGTTTTATTTATTTCCCCCTGGATATTTTGAATATAATTAATGGTTAACCTTGGTCAAATTACTTAAATTCTCTAAGCCCTAGTTTTGTCATTGGTAAAAGAGAGATCATCATGGTAGTACCTCGTACATTTATCCTTGTGATTAAATGAGGTAATCCACGATGTAACGTGCTTAGCTCAGCGCCTCGAGCAAACTAAGCAGCTGAGAGATGTTGGTTGTTACTTCCCTCTTTGATAATGATTATTCATGCTTACATGAATAAAACTTTAAAAGAAAATTCACTGACGTCAACATCATTCTCAATTTTTAGAACTGTATTTCTGGTAAAAAATGTGACCAAGTGTCAGAATCACACTAGGGTTTCCTTCAGATTATACAGTCCCCAGCTCTAGCCCTCCTGACTCAGTCCTTCTGAGAGTATGAACGAAGTTCTGAATCTGGGATCTTAAAGTTCCTCAGGTGATTCTAATGATGAGCAGGATGGGAGTTCCTCTAGAAGGTAGAATGTGCTAGAATGTGCTAATTCATCTTACTCATCACTGTTCTCTTGGTGCAGTGAGCATTAAATTAGGAACAAGGGAAAGGTAAGTTTAAACATTCCCTTTCTCTCCCTGTACTTGAAATCGGTGCCTATTTTACCCAAAAGTGCTCAAGTGGGCATAACCTCTCACTTTCCTCCACATAACCATGCAGTATGTGATCCTAAGATGTAACACACCATATCCATCAAATCTGGAGGTGGGCTAGGTCAGGGGTCACATCCTACTTCTTGGGTTTTGCGTGAATGCCCAGTAACCTACAAGTGCCACAGATAGGAGCCACTTGTGAATTCTTTCCTTATAATTCTCAATGGCCTGCTCTGGCAAGAACAAAACAGATTTTGCATGTGAAAAATGAGAATAAACAAAGCTCCTCACTCATGGAGCTTTTGAAGATTGAATGAGTTAAGTTCTGAGACAGTGTTCAGGGTTTGTGAACTCTCGGGCATCCTTAGTTATTTTTATTTTCATTTTTTACTTTATTGCCTTCGTTATTTTATTTTTTATTTTTTTGAGTTGGAGTCTCACTTTGTCGCCCAGGCTGGAGTACAGTGGCACGCTCACGGGCGCCCCAGCGTTGACCTGCTGGGCTCAGGTAATCCTTCCGCCTCAGCCTTCCAGGTAGCCAGAACTACAGGTGCTTACTACCATGCCTGGCTAATTTTTTTGATTTATTGTAGAGATGAGGACTCGCCAAGTTGCCCAGGTTGGTCTCAAACCTGTGGGTTCAGGCAATCCCCTCACCTTGGCCTTCCAAAGTGCTTAGGATTACAGGCTTGAGCCACCACGTCCGGCTGCCTTAGTTATTTTTAAAACTACAAAAGGAAACCTAAAATAGTTGCAGGATGCCTTTCAATTAATCAATTGTTCTAAACACCATATACTGTTTTTAAGACAAGTAATTTACAATATGCACATGTTTACATATGGCACATTATTTGGCGCTCTTCACTCCTAGAACCTCGAGTAGTAAAGGGTCCCACTTTCATAACCTGCAACGTTCTTGCTAAGGGTGCTGCTACTTTCTCTTCTTTCTATAGCCTTTTCTCTCTTGTTTGTCTTTTCAATCTTTTCCAAACCCCAGGACAGGCTCCCCCTGCCAGGGGCCCCCCACGGCCTTCCTTGCTCCCTCTAATCATGGTCAAGGCCGGGCTCAGTGGCTCAGCCTGTAATCCCAGAGCTTTGGGAGGCCGAGGTGAGTGGATTGCCTGAGCCTGCGGGTTCGAGACCCATTTGGGCAACTTGGCGAGACCTCATCTCTACAACAAATCAAAAATTAGCCGGGCGTGGTAGCACACGCCTGTAGTTACAGCTACTTGGAAGGCTGAGGCAGAAGGATCGCCGGAGCCCAGCAGGTCGAGGCTCAGTAGCCGGGATTGGTCACTGCACTGCAGTCTGGGTGACAGAGTGAGACTCCAACTCAAAAAAAAAAAAAAAAATCGTGGTCAAATGACAGTTTGGCTGGTCTTCAAATCATTTAAGAATCACCTCCGGTGTCCTGACTAGAGAAAATAGGGGAAGGAGTACGAGACTGCAACCCCAAAGGGAAACTTTCTACATAATCAACTGAGTCTTTAGGTTTAAGGGAACAATGCATTTTCCAGGTGTTAAACTTTGACTCTTTCTCATAAGAGTTGCTATTCTTTTTTCTTTTGCCACTGCCCTCAAAATACTGTGACAGTTTTCTCTCTGGCCTTGTAGTTATTAATTCAAAAATTATAAATTTCTTGATCACCTGTTGTGGCAAGAACATAACTTATTTTGCATCTGTCTTCTTTCCTCCCCAGGGACACCATATGTCCATTTCTGGCTTCTACCCTTTTTTATAAACACAAGAGTAGAAAGTTTTGGCTTTATTCAGTGAGTCTCTTTTATGTCAGTAAATTATCTATGTCCCTCTGTTGCAATCTTGTTTGTCTCTCCTTAACTCATATATCTTCCATATTTGAAATGTCTCATTTATTCCAGCCATTTACACAATAGTGCTTTTGATTAACACCTTGTATTCTTAAAAATATACGTATAGTTTATAATCTAACCTGGCTTCTTTAGTGTTGAAGCTACAAACATAAAACATTCTTTCTCTTTTACCTGCTGTCAATAGGTGATTTGTTTGTTGTTGTGGGAAAGTTTATTGTATCAAGTTCATTCTCTATCCAAACAAAGCAGTAACATCATATGCATTTAAAATTACATATGTGACTTGTATTCTGTTTCTCTTAGTCTGCTCTGCTCTAGACACCTAATCCTCAGAGGGGAAATGTGGGAGGAGGAGCAATATATAATGCAAGAGAGAAGCAAGGAGAAGATGGGATCATAAAAACCAAGAGACACCCTGGCCCCTTCTTCAAAGCACTCATCTACACCAAAGTGAGCACAGATGGGACCAATGGCTATCAACCAGTGATACCCTGTAGAGGCCTAAGTGTTTGAAGGGAAGGACGTTCATAGGGTGATCACCAAGGGTCAAGTGACAGAAGGAAACTTTGGGTTTGGTCTTGAGGATTGCCCAGGATTTTTCCGGGTAAGGCAAGGTGGGAAAAGGACATGAGGAGGGCTTGTTTTCTGGTGGCAGTGACCTATGCCCTCCCTAGTAATTGTTCATTTATGAGAGGGTAATTTCTACATTTGATTTAAGAGCCATAGCTTCAATCTTAAAGATTAAAATCACCTTTAAAGAACAAGAAATGATGACGTCATTTGTGGCATAGAGAAGAAGACAAAAATCACTGCCATCAAGGCAATACTTTTAGGCATTTCTTTTAGGTATTTCTAGTATTAAGTAACATAGATAAAAATCCATTATTAATGACATAGAAAAGAGTTAAAAGTTTGAAAGCTCTTCATTTTTTTTCTTTTTGACAAAGCACCTGAAATTTTTTTTTTTTTGAGTTGGAGTTTCACTCGGTTGCCCAGACTGGAGTGCAGTGGCCGCTCCTGGCCACCACAGCCTCGCTTGCTGGGCTCCAACGATCCTTCCGCCTCAGCCTTCCGAGTAGCCAGAATTACAGGCACGCACTACCACACCCGACTGATTTTTTGATTTATTGTAGAGATGAGGTCTCGCTGCCCAGGCAGGTCTCGAACCCACGGGTTCAGGCAATCCACTCACCTCAGCCTCCCAAAGGCGCAGGATTACAGGCTGAGCCACCGAGCCTGGTTTACATCTGAAATTTTAATCGACTTTCTAGAGTAATTTACAGGTCTTGCAGCTGCATTCCTTCCAAGAACAAGCTACTGATTGCTGCACATAGTAGGCATCTAAAACTTATTTGCTGGATGAATGGAGAAATTAGTAAACTGATTTGATAAAGTACAAAAATCAGCATTGAAGAAAATTCCAGGGTTTCACCAACCGGGCAAGCTCTCTGAGGTTATGGTAAACGTTATTGCCACTTTCCAATATTTCCAGGTCTCCTTTCTTTCTGGGCACACATGAGAGCCACACTTGCCTGCTCTGCTGAATTTAGACATGGTTATATAAGCCATAAAACCTAAGCAGGACTGACTCGAGTCCCTTCTACATGGTGGTTTCCAAAGTTAGCATGTATAATCTTCCATGTTGGTCTTTCTTCTCAGTGACGGTTATGAAATCATGAGTTGATATGGAGAAGCCATAAGATGGAAACAGTTCTTTGTTTTAACAGAAAAGTGAATCCAGAAACAGAAAAGGTTGGGGAACTAACCTCTGTGTGTCAAGTCCTGTGCAAGGTGGTTAAGACATAGTTAACAATTCTCCCCTGCGATGTTTCATATGTGAGGAAACTGAGGCTCAGAGAAGGATAAGGATATCATCTAGACAAACACCTGGTTAGCTGGTAAAGCCAGAGGTAGAGTAGATGTGTCTTTTAAAAACTTTTTATGGCCGGGCTCAGTGGCTCAGCCTGTAATCCCGCGGCTTTGGGAGGCTGAGGTGAGTGGATTGCCTGAGCCCGCGGGTTCAAGAC